>NC_055966.1:12082236-12119736 GCF_018492685.1 Alosa sapidissima
ATCATGTTGCCTCAGTCGCCCGGTCATGCCGTTTCGCACTCTACAACATACGGAAAATCAGGACTTACTTGACTCAAGATGCTACCCAACTTCTGGTTCAGGCAATAGTCATCTCACTACTCTACCACCGGTACGCTCAAGCCAATCCAAACTTTTCTCATCTGTTGTTCCTCGTTGGTGGAACACACTGCCAGTTCCTACAAGGGCAGGGACATCCTTCTCCATTTTCAAAAAACTCCTGAAGACCCAGCTCTTTAGAGAACATCTCCTCTCATAGCAACACTTACAACAAGTCTTACTGATCCTAGCCCTCACCAGCCGTCTTAAACTGACAAGTAACTGTTAAAAACAGCACTCACTGATGCACTTATTCTTACTGTACTCTAATGTTTTTAAATTGTCCTAAAATTGTTGAGAATTGCTCTAAAACTTAAACTGTTTACCATGTTGTTAGTCGCTTTGGCTAAAAATGCGTCAGCCAAATGTAATGTAAATGTAATGTAATATATAAGGTATAAGCTAGGGGTATTACACAACATAAATTGTCACTATGCAATGCTGGTGACCCAAATAAAATCTCCTACGACCCACCAAATTCCCATTATGTTATTGTGTAGCTTAGTACCCTAGGAGTGAGACAGCTATAAGTTAGTGTCTTGAGAGTGAGACAGTTGTTTGCGTGACTTTCTGAGTCACTCCTGAGAGTGAGACGACTGTAAGTTAGTATCCTGAGAGTGAGACAGCTGTCTGTGTGACTGTCTGAGTCACTCCTTAGAGCAGTGGTTCTCAAACGTTTTCTTTCATTCCCCACTTTGATCAAGGGGGCATTCTTGAGCCCCACCTGTCCCTCATCGCTCTAAGAAAGTGGTAGGTCAAGCTTAAAATTGTCAAATTTATTGAAATAATGACAAGTTCTAAATATATCCTCTTCAACAGAGTTAAAATCAGCTGGTGCTGCAGATATAATAATAAATAAATAAATACATAATAACACACATATTTCTGTTTTCCAGCAACATATTAGGAAGCATAGGCCATTTTACAGCATTGTACAATATATTCAATGAAATACCAACATGCTGCATTAAATGGATCCATAATCCAGTCATACTGAGCACTGCTGGTTGGGAAATATTTTTGTATAAATAAACTTTGCAGGGATGTGATGTAGGCCTACTGTTTAACACATGGGATCATAAGAGTGGCTCCCGAATCAGACGTTCGCTCAGAAATCTCATAATTTCTCACAGGCATAAATAATACTGTTTTTTTTGGTGAATGCAGTAATCTTATTTGCTAGGTGAGGTAGGTGCTTGTCTTTGCCTTAACTGGACATTTAACTCAAATATATCGCTAAGATATATCAAATATATCGCTAAGATAGGCCAGCTTCGTCAAGAATTTTTCATTAGTGAACGTGCTTGCAGATTCAAACATGCGCTCTTCCTCCAAGAAGAGGCAACACGGAGCTCAAACACGCGCGACAGCACCTTACCTCGGGAAAGCCACCTTGCCTCGCTGTGAAACAGTACAGCCTTTTGGTCAGCTACCATCTCTTCGCAAAGTGCGGAGAATAGACGCGCTTTTAAGGGCCGGGTTTTGATGAAATTCACCACTCTCACAACAACGTTCAAAATCTCATGTAGGTCGGGAATAAGCTGCCTTGACACGAGCGCTTCCCTATGAATAACACAGTGCGTCCATTGCGCATCGGGTGTTACCTGGGCCTAGGCTACAGATAAAAATAAATAAATAAAAAACTCCTGTTTTTCACGTCAGTTCGCACCCCACCTGGCATGTCTACGCGACCCAGTAGTGGGTCACGACCCACAGTTTGAGAAACGCTGACTTATCCAACTAACCGCACTGCAATCATTCAGTTTAATGAGTAGCCTGCCAGATAGCAGCATTAAATCTCTGTAAATGCTCATTTTGTTTATCTGAGAGCTTATTAAAGCGGCTTCATTAGCGTCATGGTAGTGCATGTTATCCCACAGCTAGCCTGGCCTCTGCCTGCCTACGTACTTCCGCTCGATTTCTTTTCCCTACAGTACTCCGTCTGGAATAGGTTGATTCGCCCTCGTTTACTTCGGCAGTTGGGCAGCCGAACCAACCAGTGAACAGAGGGCGTCCCTGAGAGCGATTACGTTACCTAGGCATGGTGTTTCAATTACTACGTCCCCGCCCCCGAAGCAGACCGCTTGGAATACATCAACGTAGGGAGCGAAAAGGGCTACTTATGAAATCTTTGAACAAATGTAAATAAAAGGCGCAAATAAGGTTGGTGTGAGATATTTTAGCGCTTACTAGTTTAGCCTATTAACAGGAGTGTCACAAAGTCACAGTGGAGTAGGATGTTATATCGTCAGCTAAACTTTAGTCATAGATTTTGTGACTTGAAATAGGCTACAAACGTACACCAGGTCAAACTTTAGTAGTAGGCTACATGGTCGTGTCAAAATCGCTATTTTTCAAACACTAAGAAGGCTCGACATAACATGAAACTTTGATCGAAGCATCATCAGTTTCTCTACACATGAACTCGAGCAATGAGAACATTGTTCGTGTACACATAGTTTACTAAAAAGAAAGATGACAACTCACTCCTTGCAAGATGGCAAGATGGCAGCGAGCAGAAAAACAAGTGAGTTAAAAGAAATCTTTCTTTTAGTAAACTCTGTGTACACCAACAATGTTCTCAATGCTCGAGTTCATGTGTAGAGACACTGATGATACTTCGGTCAAAGTTTCATGTTGTGTCGAGCCTTCGTAGTGTTTGAAAAATAGCGATTTTGACGCGATTGTATCAAAATAGTAGTGGCCCTATATCCCATTCAAAAGGTAATTTCACCCGAAAACAACAACGCATACAAGCTTAAAAGTGCCGCTTTGGACGTACTTATGCATTTATATGAAAGTTTGACTTAGGTACATTCACAAAACACTATATGATGCATTTTGGCGAGAGTTATGCAGATGAAACGTGTGACTGTTTGCTAATAAGATGCACGCTTGCGAAACGCCGGTTGTTAGTGATTGGTTCAAAGCGGTTCAAAGGAACTCCAATGATTTTAAACCTCAAACTGTACCCTCCCACCCGGAAATAAACGTACGCCTATGGATCTAGGCCAGACACTCTGCGAAGTCAGAGAGTCTGGTTTCCAGGCTATCCCACAGCAGCTTTCAGCCATGTTTTTGTCTTAAGCATGACACTCTCTCAGGCAATGCAAAGTCTGTTTCCATAGATACGTTGGACGTCTAGTCATAATCATAGTTACCGCCCCCAAAGCGGGGGAAAGCAAATAGCTTTGATTTGATTGGATGTAACTTAGTGCACCTGAGTGAGTAGAATAAAGACCTTTGATTGGACGTAACTTAGTGCACCTTAAGATTATGGCCCCATTTACACGTACATGGTTATTTGGAAAAACTGAGACATTTTTCTTCATTTGTGCCCTTCGTTTAAATTGAGAATTCGCCTCTGAAAACAATTATTTCTAAAAATTATTTCTATTTTGGTAATTCCAGTTATGCTGCCAGAACTATCTGAAGTGGGGTCAGTGTAGAACCGTTTTCAATGGTCAGACTGTTGAGCTATAAGCCTGGCATGGCTTTAAGCCTCATGCCATAACACCACATACTCATAAGCTGTTTAGCTCTGTTTAGCAAGCTAAGCTTCATGCCATAACACCACATACTCATAAGCTGTTTAGCTCGGATTAGCAAGATAAGCCTCATGCCATAACACCACATACTCATAAGCTGTTGAGCTCGGTTTAGCAAGCTAAGCCTCATGCCATAACACCACATAAGTTGCATCTTCATTTATTCTCACATGAAGGCACATTCCCCATTTTAAAAGGTCATGTGAACTTGATGACTATGCTACACTGACGAGATGTTGCAGTTGTGAAACACTTCCAGCAGTTTCCCACCCAGAAACCCTGGATGACAAGCAAGGTCAAGGCCCTCCTCAGGAACCGCAACACCGCTTTTAGATCTGGAGAACCTCAGGAACCGCAACACCACTTTTAGATCTGGAGAATCTCAGGAACCGCAACACCACTTTTAGATCTGGGGCTCCTCAGGAACCGCAACACCGCTTTTAGATCTGGAGAATCTCAGGAACCGCAACACCCCTTTATATCTGGAGAACCTCAGGAACCGCAACACCATTTTTAGATCTGGAGAACCTCAGGAACCGCAACACCGCTTTTAGATCTACAGAACCTCAGGAACCGCAACACCGTTTTTAGATCTACAGAACCTCAGGAACCGCAACACCGTTTTTAGATCTGGGCCTCTACAGCTGTGAAGAGGCATAAAAACAGCAAAGACAGCCTATAAGAGGGAAATGGAGAAACCACCTCTCTGACGGCAACCCAAGGAGGATGTGGCTGGGAATACAACACCTGACCAGCCACAAGGGCAGCACTAACAGTAGTAGTCCCTTTACACACATGCCTGCACTGCATCGCACCCCTCCACTGCCATTTTTACGTTTGCCGATGATAGCACTGTGGTGGGGCTCATAACAGGGGGTGATGAGTCCGCTTACAGAGGAGAAGTGCTGCGACTAACAGAGTGGTGCGCAATGAACAATCTTGCGCTGAATACCTGAATACCAAGACGAAAGAGCTCATACTGGACTTCAGGAGGAAGAAGGGAAATAATCCATCACCCCTCCACATCAACGGCGACTGTGTGGAGAGAGAACCCTCCTTCCAACTCCAAGTACCTTGGCATCCTCATCTCCGATGACCTCACCTGCAGCCAACACTAACGCACTAATGCAAAAAAAGGCAACTCAGGCTTCATTTCCTAAGAATCCTCAGGAAGAACAGCCTTAACAGCGACCTGCTGTTAGCCTTCACTACACTCTCCTATGGCATCTCACTATGTTACGCGGGGTGTTCGGCTGCAGATAAGAAGGCCCTGCGGAGGGGCATCAAGGCAGCACAAAAGATCATTGGCCGCCCCCTGCCTTCCCTGGACAGTATTGCAAACACACGCTACCACCGCAGAGCCCTGAACATCGCCAAAGATTCAACACACCCTGCTCACCATTTCTTTGAACTGTTACCATCCGGCAGACGTTACAGATCTGCAAAAGCACACACATCCAGACTCACAGAGTTTTATTCCTGTAGCCATCCAGACTCTGTACACTCCCTTGTAACATCATCCCTGGTGCAATATATGAGTCCCAGATGCACTTTAGCCCCAACACAGCTGCCCATACTTAGTCCTTTTTTAGTCATATTTGTTACGTATTTATTATGTGCATTGTCAATGTGTGTACTGTATATGTTTTGTTCTTTTGTAGTGCTGTGGCACCATGTGGAGCTGCGCTCTAAGTTCGTACTACATTTGCTTCAATGACAATAAAGCTCATTCATTCATTACATTTGCTTCAATGACAATACAGCTCGCTCATTCATTCATTCATTCATTGCATTCATGCAAGCAAATGAAGCTAACGTTGAATGTTAGCTACCAAACAAATTTGTAGTCATCATCGGGATATTGATATTGAATAACGTTCTGTAAATTGTTGAGCAAATGTAATGCTTTGAAACCATTGTGTTCAGGCTGAACCCAAACTGAATTTAAAACGAATGTGTGAAGCTTAACTGTTAGTGATTTTGTCCATTGACTCAATAGTGTGCTGCTAGCATGTTTCCCCCCCTCCTAAAGAGTCCAAAGGGGAGAGAATAGATGCGCTTTGGACTCCAATCTAAAGAACTTCTGGGTTTTCATACGGTACCCCTTAGCCCTGTTTTGATTTTCAAAATGGCCACAAAGTGAATTAACCATATAAACGACAACAGCAACTATTCTGATACAGTATGATCAGTAGGTAAGAGCCAGACCAACAGATACCCTGTCTTACTGAATTACTGAAGCTAAGCAGGTGTGGGACTGGTTAGTACTTGGATGGGAGACCTCCTCGGAAAACTAGATTGCTGCTGGAAGTGGTGTTGGTGGGTGGCCAGTAGGTGGCACTCTTCCCTCTGGCCAAAAAAAAATGTAGGAGATGCCGTCCTTTGAATGAGATGTTAAACTGATGTCCTGACTCACTTTGGTCATTAAAATCCCATGGCACTTATCGCAATGAGTAGGGGGTTCCCCGGTGACATGGCTAAATTCCCAATCTGGCTCATTCAGTCTGGTCCCCTAATCATCCCCCAGTGTGATTGGCTCATTCAGTCTGGCCCCCTAATCATCCCCCAGTGTGATTGGCTCATTCACTCACTCACTCTCCACCTCAAGCTGGTGTGTGGTGAGCGTTCTGGTGCATAATGGCTGCCGTGCAGTGAGGTTCCCGCTTCCCTGTAAAGCACTTTGAGTGTCAAGAATAAATGGTGTGTGTGTGTGTGCGTGCGCGCGCTATGATAACGTCCAGGTTCAACATCTGTGATCTGTGCTGTTGGTGAATCAAGTGATCTACTGCAGCAGATGGGGGAATGCTACACAAAGGAATTCTCCACAAACACACACACACTCACATCCCCCTCCCACTCACCCTGGTCCTCTATTTTACTGACACACAGATTCACACTCCCCACACACTAACACACACATATACCTCCCCAATGCTTTCTCTTTTACTGCAACACACCACACACACTCACACACACCCATACACACACACACTCACACACACCCATACACACACACACACACACACGTACACCTCCTCCATGCTCTCTATTTCACTGCGACACTTTTATGCTCTTTTTATTTTCAGGCTCATTTCAGCCACAAGCTTCAACCTGATTTATATCAGAGTAGGGATACACCTCTACCACACACACTCGCACACACACACACACACACACACACACACACACACACACACACACACACACACACACACACTTACCAGGAACGAGCAGGGATACACCTCTACCACACTCACACACACACACACACACACACACACTTACCAGGACAGAGCAGGGAGATACCTCGAACACACCGACACACACACACACACACACAACATTTAGACATTCACACCCCCTGGTCCTAACCACAGTGAAACACACATAACTGTATGCACATGCACATCCCCCCCCCCCCACACACACACACTGTATTTTCCTTCCATATACGGCATGCCTTGTGTGTGTGTGTGTGTGTGTGTGTGGCATAGGTGTATCCCTACTCTGTCCTGGTGAGTGTGTGTGTGTGTGTCTTGGTCTCACATACGGCATGCCTTAAAGGCCAAACCGCACACAAAGCCATTTCAGACCTGTCACACAGAATTATGGCTGCCTGCCGAATCTGCTCACTGGATATAATGAAGCTGTTCTCTGGGTTAGGTGTGTGTATGTGTGTGTGTGTGTGCGTGTGTGAGTGGGTGTGTGTGTGTGTGTGTGCGTGTAGTATGTGTGTGTGTGTGTGTGTGTTATGACTTGAGGAAGATGACAAGTTAGGCTTTAAGTAAAAGTTTGAACTGAATTGTTGTGATGATTCGAGAATGGATCCAGTGTGTGTGGTGATTGGATAGATCCAGCGTGCGTGGTGATTGGACACAGCCATAGTGTGTTCTATTTTGTTGATGTCTGTGTACTGCAATGTGTGTTCTATGTTCTGTAATGTGCTCTATGTTGTGTGTTGTGTGAACTGTAATGTGTGTTATATGTTGTGTGTTTTGTGTTCTGTAATGTGTTCTATAGAGTCCCTAAGTGTGACGTAGCGTTTCCATGACGGCAGAATCACTGGATCTAAACAAACTTTCGAAGTGGCATAAATAGCATTGAATGTAGACATGTGGCATCATTTCTAGCTAATAAAAATAAATATATCCATTTAAACGTGTTTTACCTGCTAGGCAGCAGCTTAGCCACATAACACGGATTCCCTGGCAGGTGTAATAGAAAGAAACAAAATTCCAGTGGATATTTCACGTCTTCTTAAAGACTGGCGGCTGTTAAGAGTGACGTTTTTTGCCAAAAAAATAAAGCCAAAACACGTCCATGAATTTAAGGATTTTAACCGCATGCTGTGAAGTTACATGCAGGTCTCTTTTACGGAGGAAACCCATGCTAAAATAAAACTCTGTAGTCACGAATTTGATCATGTTGGTATGAACATACAGTACAGTATGTTGTAGTATGTGATTCCTACAGTGTAAAAAAAATATACTAACGTCTTAGAAATGTTGTAAAATTATTTAAATAGATTAGGAAAGCCACCACTATGGTGATTTCTAAAGGTAGATTGATTTGTTTAGATCCAGTGAAATTGCTGCCTTGGCAACGCTACGTCATGGCTTCAGTACTCTATTTTGTGTGTTGTGTGTACTGTAATGTGTGTTCTATGTTCTGTGTTCTGCAGTGTGTTGGATGTAAACACCAAGCAATGTGAGCTTGCGCACACACCCACACAGTCATTGTGAGTTTTAAAAGAGGTGGATGAATAACACACACACACACACACACACACACAATGAGCTTCCACAGTGCTTCAATACACACTCAGACACTCACTCATATACGTTGTGAGTTTTAGCAGTGAGGCTGTTGTTTTAGTTTTCTCCCATGAAGAGCCGGTCTCACATGGGAAACAGGGGAATGAGATATTTATGGAGACAAATGCATACGTTTACGCCGTCTTGCTGTTCCGTCACATCAGCTCTGCCACAGACAGGGTGTGTGTGTGTCTGTCTGTCTGTGTGTGTGTGTGTGTGTGTGTGTGTGTGTGTGTGTGTGTGCAGTGCTGTGAAAAAGTATTTGCCCCCTTCCTGATTTCTTCTATTTTTGCATATTTCTCACACTAAAAGGTTTCTGATAATCAAACTCATTTTAACTCATTGAGTGCCAAAAACGTAATATTACGTTTTTCCTTCCCATGCGTTGAGTGCCAAAAACGTAATATTACGTTTTTAGCTTTTTTTTTAATTACGAAACTAGACACTCTAACACACCTTATATGTGATTTTGGGAACTCTGTGATGAATGGAAATGAAATATATGACGATCGAAAACTCATGAAAATCTAGACATTTTATTAGAACTCGGTTGCCGCTTTGGGTCGAATCAGTGACGCATGCACGTCAGGTCAAAACCAGGCTATTTTCGTGGGTCTATCACTAGGTGGCAGTCTCGCCAGGTCTCGCTGATCACTTCCCGGAAAGTTTACACAAATAAGTAACAGGGAACACTTCATATTTCATGAAAGACGTTATATCTCCATCTCTAGAAAAAAACAGCGATTTTGATGAAAACTAGCCACTGTTTAGCTTGGGATTTCTCAGGAACAGAGGCTTGTAGAAATACACGGTTTGCACCCACCGAGAGCTTAAAGTCTCACCTTTTAAACGAGCCATTGTATGTGTTCATAGCTATAACACAGAATATGCTGTGGCTGTACAAAAATCATCAACAATGGTCTAGATTGCTGGCACTCTAGGACAAAGCTCCCGAAAACAGCTTGGCATTCAATGAGTTAATATTAGACAAAGATAACCAGAGTTATCATGACATGCAGTTTTTAAATGATGATTTCATTTCTTGAAGGAAAAAAGCTATCCAACCCTACCTGGCCCTATGTGAAAAAGTAATTGACCCCTTAGTTACTAAATTAACAAACTAACCAAATTGAATTGATAATACAATTCAACTTTACTAAACACACACAGGCATGATTACTGCCAACCCTGTTGAATCACTTAATAGACTATAATCACTTAATAGAACTTTTCTGGCAATGTGTGCAGTTGGCTAAAAGGTCTCCAAAAGCAGCACATGATGCTGAGATCAAAAGAGATTCAAGAACAGATGACAAACAAAGTCATTGACATCTATCAGTCTGGAAAGGGTTACAAAGCCATTTATACGCCTCTGGGACTCCAGCTGACCATGATGAGACCCATTATCTACAAATGGAGAAAACTCTCTGGGATTCCAGCTGACCATGATGAGAGAACTGCAGGCCTCGCTTGCCTCAGTTAAGGTCAGTGTTCATGAGGGACTGGGCAAAAATGGCATCCATAGGAAACCACAGCTGATCAGAAAGAACGCAAAGGCTCGTCTCACATTTGCCAAAACACATCTTGATGACCCCCAAGACTTTTGGGGTAATATTCTGTGGACTGATGAGTCAAAAGTGGATTTTTTTAGAAGATGTGTGTTGTTACATCTGGCGTAAAGCTAACACTGCATTCCACAATAAGAGAATCATACAGTAGCAGCAGCCAACACGGGGGTGGGAGTGTGATGGTCTGAGGCTGCTGTGCTGCTTCAGTGCCTGGGCAGCAAAATGAAGGTTTTGGAGTGGCCTCGTCAAAGTCCTGCCTTCAATCTGATGGAGATGCTGCGGTGGCATTGCCTTAGACAGGCTCGGGAACCCTCCAATGTGGCAGAATTAAAACAATTCTGCAAAGAAGAGTTGGCCAAAATCCCAAATGACACATGAATACAGTGATGTAAAAGACTCTTTGAAACGTTTGATTGCAGTTGTTTCTGCCAAGGGTGGCTCTACCAGTTATTAGGTTTAGGGGGGCAGTTTGGTTTAGGGGGGCAATTAGGTTTAGGGGGGCAATTACTTTTTCACATGGGTGATATATGGGTTTTGAATAACTCTTTACCTTGAATAAATGAAATGATAATTTAAAAGCTACATTTTGTGTTAACTCGCGTTGTCTTTGTCTAATATTAAAATCAGTTGGATGATCTGAAACATTTAAGTGTGACAAATATGTAAAAATAGAAGAAATCGGGAAGGGGGCAAATACTTTTTCACAGCACTGTATGTCTGTGTGTTGGGGGCGGGCTTTCTACATATATCTTTGGGTTTGTGTGTGCATGTGTGGGTGTGTGTGCATGTATGCATATGTGTGTGTTGTATGTGTGTGTGTCTGTGTGTGTGTGTGTGTGTGTGTGTGTGTGTGAGCGCGTGTGTGCCTGTGACCTCTGACTTGCTCTCTGGCAGTAATTGGGCTCTGCTGTCATCATCAGACGGGGACGCTGTCATCATCAAGACAAGACACTCCCATTTGAATATCACTGAGGTCATGCCTGCTGTTCTGACAGCTTCATTACTGAGAGCACCAGGAGCAGGGGCTAATTCAGCACACACACACAGACACACACACACACACACACACACACACACACACACACACTCACACTCACACTCACACTCACACACACTCATACACACGCACACACACAAACACACACACACACTCACATACACACACACACGTACACATACACACACTCACAAACACACACTCACACACACACACACACACACACACACACACACACACACACACACGTTTTAGATTTAGAACCATTCAGGGGCTCGTTTTCTGTAAACTTGCGTCGCAACCTTGGTAGTTCGCTCCATCGTTCTTGGATTTGGTGTTTCTACTCTCAATCACAAACATGGACGCAAAGTTTGGTAGTAGTTCGTTTGAACTACTGCCCCTGGGCAGTCGCACTTGTGTCGTTTCTTGGTAGTTCTAGTTGGTGTCCTGAGCGCCTAACCAAAAATCACAACTGCCTAACCAAAAATTGTGAAGTGGATGTTTATCTCGTGACTCAGTGATTGATCTATCCTGTAGCTTTATTTTATGATTAAGAGACTGACTCGCCTACTTGGCTCATTCTTGCTATTTATGTTAATTCGAGTATTACCTTGCTTTTTGACAAGCTAGTATTATAATCTTCACAGACTCTTAAAATCAGCAATAAATGGTGTAGCGGCTAAAGCAGGTGACTTGTTATCCCAGCGTTGTAGGTTCGATTTTCTTATGATGTGAGATTGTCCTCTTGCTTCTCACTACCTGCAGGTGAAGTAGTGTGCCACATAGATTCAATTGTTTTTGACTGATGTCTTGTACCTATGGTCTCTCAATGTAGAGTAACTACATAAATATGTATGGTCAAAACCTATTGTTGTGTCTCGTAGGCCTACTCTTATTCAGAGGTGAAAAGAAGAGATACTGTAGGTTGCGAACTCCAGCCGAGCACTCAGTGCACTGACGCGCTGCCATTAAGCCACGAGACAGTTGATAACACTTGCGATACCCAGACATTCGTCAAGGCTATATATTTTTTCCAACATAGATATTTAACACAAATAATGGCACATATTGGTCAGCTTCAGTAAAATGTTTTATATACTTGCAATACAGTAGGTTTAGGTTTTTGCAGATGACAATGACAAGGCCAGCATTAATCACTCGGTTTAAATTAGAAAAATGTCAACATAGGCTGTGGCAGAGAATATATAGGGGGTGGGGTATTACACGTTGCCACTGTTTCCACCAATGATATGTTTCGCTGCATCATTGTTGGAACTACGGTGTTCGAACGTCGGAGGTAGCGAATTGCGACACAGGTACGATGCTTTCTGGAAACAGGTGTAACAGTGTTGTTGTTTAGGTTTTTGCTCACAAGTTGCGTCGTACCATTCTAGAAACGACCCCCAGATAGATAGAGTCTTTAATGTCCCCAGGGGATAATCGTTTTCACACATCACTCCATGTTCCACAGCACCACACACACACAAACAACATGTGACATATCCCAACCCCACCTAATACAAGTAGAAGACAGAACACACACACACACACACACACACACACACTTAGCACAAAAAACATGTGACATATATTCCCAACCCCACCTAATACAAGCAGAACACAGAACCCATAATTGGGTTGCCAGCTGGGGCAGCACTGGATCTCCACATACGTCTGGTCAGCACTGTGATGGCGGTGGGTACAGAACTAGTTATGAAGAGGCCTTTTGCCCAGTGCAACAGACAGGGTTGCGTATGACACGTAATCTTTGTTGTGTTCGCATGGATGCCAGTAACTACCCTGTTAGACTGGTTGACCATGGATGTAGGTGTGGTTCAGTCCAGGGGGTGATTTTGATGTGTGAATGACCAGCTCTTTTTGTCTATGTTTACATGAAGGATTTAGTTCTAGCAACCAGTCGTCCCAGTAAGCTCAGTGGACAGCCAATGGACAGCTGTGGCCAAAACCACAATCATAGTTTGTCACTCACACACACACACACACACACACACACATACTGTATCACAACTATACTTACACATGCCATATGCAAACGGACACATCCTCAGTTACAGTAATTACTCACACACAGACAAACAATGCAAACACACACACACACACACACACACGCACACACACACGCACAGACATACATAAGGAAAACTGGTAACAGCTGTTTTGCTCACACACACTCTTATATTCAAACATCTTCACATACTGCACTTACACACACACACACACACTGTCTTGCCTTTAATGAGACCGGTCCTGTCACATCTCTATGCTGGAGGAGGGGCAGAGTGACCCCACCTGTCCATCACATCACAGGGGGCGGGCCTGAGGAGCACATTATGAATTCTTAATGAGCAGCACCTTCACCTCCCAGAGACAAGATAATCTAATTAATGCCAACACACCTGTCAACCTGCCACACACACACACACCAGCAAACCTGCCAACCGACACACAAACACTCACACACACACAAACACACACACACACACAGACACACACACACACACACACACACACACATACCAGCCCGACCTGCCAACCTGCCAGACACACACACACGCACACACACACACACACACACCAACAGACCTGCCAACCTGCCACACACTCCAACACACACATACTAAGACGCACACCAGGAGACCTTCGAACCTACTACACACTCCGACACACCCACCAGCAGACCTGTCAACCTGCTACAAACACACAAGCAAACCTGCCACACACACCAACAGACCTGCCAGCCATATCTAAGGTCTGCCCATGATACCATTACAGTAATACAGAGATTATGCACACACACACACACACACACACACACCCACCTGAGAGTCCTCTCTCCCCTCACTGACTTTAATGAGCTATGAGCTGCCAGATCTCCCAGTAGGGCATGTGAAAAGGCAGTTTGTGTGTGTGTGTGTGTGTGTGTGTGTGTGTGTGTGTGTGTATTTCTGTTAATGAGACATCACTATGGCATGTAGAGCAAATAGATTAAAGTCAAGATGTTAGGTGAGACCATTAATGTGTGTGTGTGTACCTCTGTATGTGCATGAGGGAGAAAACATACTACTTGGACTTGACACAATATTAAAGACATCGTAGCACGCACACACACCTACACACACACACACACACACACACATACAGTACCTACACACATGCATACACATACTGTATACACACCCACACACGCACACACATTTTTTAAACCTTATATCCACAAAACCTCTCTTCTATCCACAAAACCTCTGACACAAGGTTTCAACAAATGAACAATCAGAACAGTTTTATCTGTGCTCAAAAACAAACAATGTCTTCAGATCATTCACGCAGCACTCAAAATGAAAACACTACTGAGCAGTCATTACACACTACATCACAAAAGTACATTTAGCATCTCCAAAAAAAAGATAACTCAGCACATGGATTCAGCATATACTGTACTGTACATTCTCTAAACATAAAGTCTTGTGAAAGGTATGCTGAAAAAGACACGTTCAATATTGTAAAGGAGAAGAAAATGACTCCAGCATACAATGTACTTATATGCCTCACTGAGTTTCTGTCATTTATTGATATGAACCTGCACTGTTCTGCAACCTTGGGACTCTGACCTGGCTCATCTTGGTTGTGTCACATCATTTGAAACAAGTGTGATCAATTTTGAGTGACTGAGTTAAACTTCTGACTATGTGCTCTCTTTGTATTATGTGTTGCCATTTGTGGTGCAAAATGTGTTTTATTTCATGAGAATGTGTTTAGAGTTCTGCAAAAAGAGTTAATGAGATCTGCAAATTGTGTTCTACTGGGTGAAAACTGTTTATGGCTTTGCCAAAAGAGTGATCGATTCAATAAATGTATTCAGGCAACTGAGCCTTTGGTTCAGAGGGTTTAGTGTTTTAGCAATTGTGAAAAATAGTGGTGACACGATTTCGATTTTACAGTTTTTTCTGATTGCTTAAGCACATTTTTTGTAACTATGGCTTTTTTTGCAAAACTCTACACACAAATAGGAAAACCTTTCACCCAATCAGCAAAAGTACAAAAATCTAGTTCTCTTGCAAAAGCTAACACACATTGCTTAACTCTTCACACCTTCGTAAAAATTGTGTTTTCGTATCAAACAGTAAACACAAGCCATCACAATAGTAAGCACACAATGTGCCAACTACACACTGATGGTATGAATAAAAAACACATCTGGCTTTTGCTTTCTCTGTGCACAAGGTAGACTATGTCAGTTTGAGGTCATACTTTTGTCATAGTTCTGTAAACATACAGGGATCCAAACTTCAAGTATTGGTGTTTATTTACACACATCAAAACAAATACAAGTGTGTTTTTCCAAGTCAAAATACAATATAGCAATTTCACTGAGACAAAACAAATCAGTCTACATCGGGTCATCTCTCTCAAAATTTGTCTACATCACATGCAATGTCCTAGTTCAAGGCACCGGGGAAAATATATTCTGGAATGCTGTGTCCAGGCCTGACATGACAATATCTCCACATGTAGCCTGTAAAAGGGCTGTTTCTTTCTCCTCTTCCCCCTCCTCGTCCTCTTCTTGCTCCTCCTTGCCCTCTTCCTCTATCTTCACCTCCTTGTCCTTGTCATTCTCTCCCTCTCACTTCTTCACCTCCGCATCCTCTTCCTCCTCTTCTTCCTCCTACTTCTTCACCTCCATGTCCTATTCTTCAGCCTCCTCTAATTCTTACTCTTCTCACTCTTCCTGCTCCCTCTATTGTACCCATTGTACATTACCTGTGGCTTAGTGCTTAGGCTGATTGCAAAGTGAACTAATTATCTAAAACAGTTTTTACATGAGAAAGTGTGCCAGAGAGTTGGCAAAATAGTGAAAATAATAGCCATGCCTGTGTATAGATTTGCTAGGAGTGTGTTGATCATTTGGAAATTGAGTGTAAAGCATGAGTTGTGTTTACAGTTCTGCAAAAAGAGTGCTGTGTAGTGAATTGTGCCTACAGTTGTGCAAAGTGTGTGTTACAAAATTGCAAACTGAGTGCAAAGCAGTGTTTGTGCTTTTAGTTTTGCAAACTCAGTGAGTGGTTTTGCTATAAGTATTAATAGTTTTAGAAATTGTGCTATAAGAATCACAGTTGTGTTTAAGCATTCAAAAAAAACTGTAAGCATTCCGAAAAAACTGTAAGTCGAACTTCTTGAACTTCGAACTGAAAGGTAGAATCGATGATGTAGCCACACCCCCAATGTCACATCCAGCATGCTTGCCAAGAGGCAAAACACACACACACACACACACAAACACGTATTAAACTGCAGTGCGTCAACAATCCTCTAACTTCCTCTAATCAACCGACCGAAATCGATGCCCCTCCTGCTTCTCTGACATCACCAGTATGGAAGTATTTTGTCATTCACGTCAGTTAACACTAATTTAGCAAATGAAAAGAAGATCTAGTTCCAGTCCAAAATTACTTTAAGGCATAAAATGCACATTGATAAGTGCAATATTCCATGAACACTAACCTTGTGTTTCTTTGGATCAATCAAATTATCATTCTGTGTTGTTTCATTTCATTTCACTATGTTCATTTTACGTTCATATTACGTATGTTTGATGTCTATTCTGTTTAGGCTATTAACTCGCAGTTAGCCTGGGTGCCAGCCGAACTTTGTCCCGCCCACAACATTTGAGGTCGGGAAGTTCATATTTTGACTAGAACTTGAGTATGACAACGTCAGGCTAGCTCGCAGTAGGAAAAAGGGTTCAAAATAAAAAGGTATCAAAATAAAAGCCTCCCGAAACAGAATTGGGTAAAATTAAAGAATGGAGAATCGTGACACCCCTAGTGAAAAACTAAAACCACAGAAATGCACATATGTCTGCACACACACACACGCACACACAGTCAGCCGGTACACTCCCCCAGCAGTGCCCCTGCTGGTCACATATGATACCACATCCAGTTTGACGGAGGCTTCTTTTGTGTCTGGCCAGGGGTGTGTAACACTTTAAGTGCAAGATAAACAATAGCATTTGCATGTGTGTGTGTGTTTCTGTGTGTAGAGAGGGCTGTTGGTGAGTCTAATCTGACATAAAGACTACACTGCTCGTTAGTACAGATTTAGTGTGTGTGTGTGTGAGGGAGTAAATCTGCACTAATAAACCTCTCGTCGTCGTAGTGGTGTGTGTGTGTGTGTGTGTGTGTGTGTGTGTGTGTGTGTGTGTGTGAGGGAGTAAATCTGCACTAATAAACCTCTCGTAGTGCAGGTGGTGTGTGTGTGTGTGTGTGTGTGTGTGTGTGTGTGTGTGAAAGAGAGAGAGAGAGAGAGAGAGAGTGAGTGAAAGAGAGAGAGAGTAAATCTGCAGAACTAAACCTCCTTTAGTGCACGTGGTGTGTGTGTGCGAGTGTGTGTGTGTGTTTCTCTCTTGTTCCTTGTCTCTGATGTCTCACAGTAAAGTTAAAGTGTGTGTGTGTGCGTGCGTGTGTGTGTGTGTGTGTGTGTGTGTGTGTGTGTGTGTGTGTGTGAATACAATATGTCACAGTGTATTCCCAGTTGATAGTAGCTCTCTTATGTGATAATAAACATATGAAGCTGGGGGATAACAATAATAAAGAACGGGCATCACTCTAAAGCAGAATCCATTGGGTTTTACAGACATCACATTACATGTAAGAGGTGAACAAGGCTTTCAGGATCATTATCAGGTGTGTGTGTGGTGCAGTTGTCATAATTGTTGGAAATATGGAGTGAGATTACTTACGGAAAAAGCCCCCCATAAGCACACATCATAGTGCATAAGCAGAGTTATTGGCTCTGCGTTAGTTGGTTAAGGCACTCACTATATTCTTATACTGTAACAACTCACTGAGATTTACATCAGGCTGCGTCTGAGGTGTGTGTGTGTGTGTTTGTGTTTGTGTGTGTGTTTGTGTGTGTGTGTGTGTGTGTGTGTGTGTTGGCTAGTGTCAGCTGCTGTTTTGCCTCTTGACAAAGAGAGGAAGGGAGAGAGAGAGAGAGGGAGAGAGAGAGAGAGAGAGGGAGAGAGAGAGAGAGAGGGAGTGAGAGAGAGAGAGGGAGAGTGTGTGTTGGCTCCACAGGCCCCTTGGTTACTCCACATCTGATGCAACCACTCCCGCTGGTTCTCTCTCAGATCGTCCTATCACCAGGTGGTCTTCTTTCAGGTCCTCTTCTTGCTCTTGGTGGTCTTCTCTCAGGTCCTCTTCTTGCTCTTGGTGGTCTTCTCTCAGGTCCTCCTCTTGCTCGGGCCCAAAGCGCAGCCTGGAGAGGGCGGAGCTGTGAATAGCCTGTGTCACGGTGACTCCGCCCCTTCCCTCCGCACACGCCTCCATGTGCGGCACGCTGAGCTGTGATTGGAGGAAGAGGTGCAGACAGCTGTCCGACAGCAGCAGGGGATTCAGCACCACCCTGTCACACACATACAGTACATACACACACACAAACACACACACACACACACATATATATACACACACACACACACACACATACATACATACAGGTTTTAAGTCCAAATGCATCCAAAGGCACACATTTTAAGGCTTTTATTTGGATCTCAACATCGGAAGAATTTACAGATCCAAACATTGATGGAAGGTTTACACGTTTAGACAGGTCTGATCAAACACAGTATCTGTTGTGCTATTTTTCATCCTTTCTGCACTTGTGGTTATGAGTAAACATGGCATTGTCGTCTCCAGATGAATACTTTAGCTATTATTGCGGCAATGGAGCAGTACTTTGCTTGTCATTTTGCATGTGGCTTGCATTTTGCTTTCCTATGACTTGCATGTGGCTTGCATTTGGCTCCACACAGTTGCAGTCCATTGCAAGTAGAGCACCTCTTACTACCCTGCGTTTTCCCTGGCAGTCTCGATGGGTGCAGATGTGTTAGAGTGGTGTGGTAGTGTTTGCTACAGTCCTGCCGCCATGTTGTGTATGAGCGTGCGCACACACACACACACACACACACACACCACTGTTGAGATCATGGGCCTCCTCACTCGTCAAAAGCTTATTCAAATTTAGTAGGAGGTCCAGTCCACATTGGGAGTGTTTTCATTATCAAACGTCGAGCGCATGGCGCAACAAGGTGTTCCCTGGTTTCTTAATCAGTCATGGGTTTGTTTGGGGCGTAACATCATTTAAACCAATGAGAATGACATCTGTCATTCCCTTTAACGGTGCAAAGCGCGATGTCAAATAAATGCCTCAGTATTTTGACATTCAACGGCGCATTTGAAGGAGGCTGCTTGCGAGACCGTGGGCCCTATCATGACAGTCAAAACCGCATCGTCACTCGTCAAAAGCTTATGGTTTTCGTTATCAAACGTCGAGCACATGGCGCAACAAGGTACACCTAGGTTTTTTTAATCAGTCATGGGTGTGTTTGGGTTGTATAACATCATTTAAACCAATGAGAATGACATCTGCCATTCCCTTTAACGACGCAAAGCGCAATGTCAAATAAATGCATCAGTATTTTGACATTCAACGGTGCATTTGAAGGAGGCTGCTTGCGAGACCGTATGGAATAGTCATTCCACTAAACCATGCTTTACTAAAACCTAGCACAGCCTTCACGCATTTGCACTCCTCTGTTATTTGAACTCATTGGCAAAGTGAAACTAACTTCACCATGGTGTCAGTCAAGACAGTTATATGCAGTTACTTTCACTATTGACTGACAATGGGTTACCATCGAAAACATAGGCTGGAAAAAGCAACACTTACCCTAATATTGCTCAAATGACTGAATAAAAAAACATTTATCCTGCAGAGGAGTTGCTTATATCTCGTGACAGTGCGTCTTCAGCTGTGCAACGTGTCTCTCGCCTCTCCCCTGATCACTTTTAACCGTCATTACCAATTTGCAAATGATATTGAATAACTACTCATCATGAGATGTACAGTATTTCGTGACAGGGGCGCAGCTACCCATTTTTTGAAGGGTATGCAACAACAAATTGCCCCCCCAAAAAAAACCCACAAACAACTAAAGTAAAACAAGAAATTCTGCCAATTTGAACTTGAAGTATTGTTAAATGGTGCATTGTCAAGAGAGTCTAAACGGTTCTCATAACGTCCTTTTGCCAGCTGTTGTTAACAAAGGATAAGGCTGATCCAGCTCTAGCCTTTGTTTGCCACATTATCAGCACAATATTAAGCTATTAATATTAGGATTGTTAGGAAATGGAAACATGATGAGTTGTTGCTAGCGTGACATTTCTGTTTGCAGTTTGCCAGTATGAGCATGGTAGCCACTATCTTAATGGAATAGGTTATGTTTCAATCAGCATATGCTTAGCAAACGCTAGTTAGTCTGTTAACATGAATATTTGCAAGCCTCAAAGCACAGACGTCACACTTTAAATCCTACCTGTTGCTTTTCACCATCCACTTATTTAACTACTGTCGCATCCCTTGGCATGCCATCTCATTTTCTCTCTATCTTTTTCTATTTTTAGCCCCCGACAGCTTTTTTTTTGCTGTATCCATCTTTTTCCATAGACGAAAACTCACTACTCGTACCTGCTCACTCAGCGCTCGTACGGCGCCACCACTCCCTTTTCTATGTCAAAATTCTATGATGGAATCTTATAAGATAGGGCACCTACTCTAGCCTGTTAGTCCTCTAAAATGTTATTTAACATTGAGGAAATGCAGAAATCATTTAGAAACGTACAACAGTAGCTACATATAGAATACACCAAATATATTATTATTATTTTTTTTTTTTTTACCATCGCTTTGTCGCCCCCACGGTGCTGCGCCCCTATGCGCCGCATATAGCGCATACCCACTTTTTGCGCCACTGCTTCGTAATATCTTTATTCAAATTATGTTTCCCATCGTAATCGTGCAAGTTGCATGGATGTGCGCTGGTGTGCGTTCATGAATGATAGAAGGATGGTGCGTGCACCCGCCAATATGGCTGTTGACAATGCCCTGGAATTAAAATAACATAAACAACTCGCCATAGACTTCTGACCAGGTGTACAATAGCGATTTTTAGACAATGCGCTAACCCACTCCCTAAGTTGTTAATTGCCACACCCCTGGGCGCATTGTTTAAAAAATAAACATGCAAAATAAGGAATTAAAGTTTGCACCGGGTGGAAAACGAGTTTCACGCCATGCGCCAAGGTGCAAAATACAGCCCTGTATGGAATAGTCATTCCACTAAACCATGCTTTACTAAAAACCTAGCATAGCCTTCATGCATTTGCACTCGTCTATTATTTTAACTCATTGGCAAAGTGAAACTAACTTCACCATGGTGTCAGTCAATGAGTCAGTCAATGAGTCAGTCAGTTATATGCAATAGCTAAGTTACTTTCACTATTGACTGACAATGGGTTACCATCGAAAACATAGGCTGGAAAAAGCAACACTTACCCTAATATTGCTCAAATGACTGAATAAAACATCCTGCAGAGGAGTTGCATATATCTCGTGACAGTGCGTCTTTAGCTGTGCTCCATACTGTACCTGTCTCTCGCCTCTCCCCTAATCACTTTTAACCGTCATTACCAATTTGCAAATGATGGTGAATAACTACTCATCATGAAATGTAGGCTACTTCATAGTATCTTTATCATAATTATCTTTCCCATTGTAATAGTGCAATTTGTAATGTTTTGCATGGACGTGCGCTGGTGTGCGTTCATGGATGATAGAAGGATAGTGCGTTGTGCACCCGCCAACATGGCTGTTGACAATGCGCTCTTAAAATAACATATTTAACAACTCGCCATACACTTCTGACCAGGTTTCTCTTGGTCAGTGGCGTAATGCGTTTTAGGTGGTGTACAATAGCGATTTTTAGACAATACGCTTGGTCACTCTAAGTTGTTAATTTCCACACCCCTGGGCACGTTGTTTAAAAAATAAACGTGCAAAATAAGGAATTAAACTTTGCACCGTGTGGAAAACTAGTTTTACGCCATGTGCAAGGGTGCAAAATACAGCCCGAGAGCTTGGAACAGTAGAGCTGCTCCAGCTCCCAGTGTAGGGCTGCCACCTAGTGGTCAACGTGAGACATGACCAGACCAGTCCTGTGCTGGTTAAAACTGGGTTTTGTATGTTGTGCTGTCCTGTCTGTGTTGTGCTGTTCTGTGTTCTGTGTGTTCTGTTGTGCTGTGCTGTGCTGTGCTGTGTTGTGTTGTGTTGTGTTGCTGCTGCAGGCCCTCCATGCATGTGTTGACTTGTGTTGTGGTGTGTGTGTGTGTGTGTGTGTGTGTGTGTGTGTGTGTGTGTGTGTGTTTGTGTGGAGACTCACGTCTGTAGGAACTGCTGCAGGCCCTTCATGCGTGTGTTTATCTGCTGTCCGTTATTCAAACTGAAAAAGGGGTTCTTTGGAGGTAACTGAGGAAGATTTACACTGGACAAACACAAAACACACACACACACACCCAAACACACACACAAACACACACACACACACACATTATATTTACAGTATATTAATTCCTTCAGCAGACACTTCTATCCAAAGCGGCTTACAGAATGAGGAATAACATTCAAGAGTGGTACATTATAGTGACTTACAGCACTAGTGTGTTATAGTGATGTTCTAGAGTGACTTACAGCACTAGTGTGTTATAGTGATGTTCTAGAGTGACTTACAGCAGTAATGTGTTATGGAGTGATGTTCTAGAGTTCTTCAATTTCCCCTTGGGGATCAATAAAGTATCTATCTATCTATCTATCTATCTATCTATCTATCTATCTATCTATCTATCTATCTATCGATCTATCTATCTATCTATCTATCTATCCATCTATCTATTTATCTATCTAGAGTGACTTACAGCACTAGTGTGTTATAGTGATGTTCTAGAGTGACTTACAGCAGTAATGTGTTGAGGAGTGATGTTCTAGAGTGACTTACAGCACTAGTGTGTAATGGAGTGATATTCTAGAGCAGAATATCACTCCATGGTTCCCAAACTTTTTTTTCCCCGCGTACCACCACCTACATCCTGACTCGGCTTGCGTACCCACACCATCAAACACATAAAATTAAAAATGTAACACATTCTATTGACGCATTCCAGGCATCATAATTAGCCGCCATACATGATAACCAATAACAAAATCAAAATGCCTATGAGCTCTGAAAAAACACTGAAAAAACAGGATGGAGAACAACATTATGAAACACAAAGAACAAAGAGAACATATGCTTAAGATTTTTAAAAAAATCATTTTTAACACCTTTCTGACATTGCCCTTTTCATCTCGCGTAGTGGAAGCTCACATACCACAGTTTGGGAATCTAGAGTGACTTACAGCAGTAGTGTGTTATAGAGTGATATTCTAGAGTGACATACAGCAGTAGTGTTATAGAGTGATATTCTAGAGTGACTTACAGCAGTAGTGTGTTATAGAGTGATATTCTAGAGTGACATACAGCAGTAGTGTTATAGAGTGATATTCTAGAGTGACTTATAGCAGTAGTGTGTTATAGAGTGATATTCTAGAGTGACTTACAGCAGTAGTGTTATAGAGTGATATTCAAGAGTGACTTACAGCAGTAGTGTTATAGAGGGATATTTTAGAGTGACTTACAACAGTTATGTGTTATGGAGTGATATTCTAGAGTGACTTACAGCAGTAGTGTGTTCTCCTGGAGTTTCTGTCTGAGCCAAACAAACTCGCTAAATCTCCTCCTCACACACGAGCTCTTCCTGTTAAACGCCAAGCTGTTGGTCTAAAGGAATGAAACACACACTTAAGCTTCTCCACGACAGGCTGTTGCTCACATAAAGTGTGTGTGTGTGTGCGTGCATCTTAAACTTACGTGTATACAGATCTCATAGTCCATGTAAGCGTGCCAGAAGTCCTCTTTGCAGATGCGAGGGTCCCGAACCCAAACGCTGATGAACTCCTTCTCCCCCATAGAGCACCTGAGTCTGACAAACGAGTGTGTGAGAAGGCTGTTGTGTGTGTGTGTGTGTGTGTGTGTGTGTGTGTGTGTGTGTACAGTGTGTGATAGGAGCAGCAAGTGTGTGAGCTGAGCGAGGGTGTGTTGTTCTGAACGCTGAATGCTGTCTCTGATTGGGGAAGTGCTCATTTCCACTGGAGTTTACGACTTTATGACAGAGCGGACAGTCCCGTGACTCAACACACCTCAGCTCACACACTCACACACACCACAGACACACACTAGCACACACTATATAGACACACTGAGACACACACACTGCAGACACACTGTATATAGACACACTAACACACACTGCGTAGACACACACTGCGTAGACACACAAACTGCAGAATCACACTGGACCCTCTCAGGGTTTTTTAGAACACTGACTATACCTCAAGCACTGTTGAGTAGTGCTAGCGGCAAGGCTTTGAACTGGTTCACAGAACGAAAAACCAGAAACTTTTGATGTTTTGCTAGGAACAGAAACGAAACCACAAACTTTACATTTTATGTTCCGGAACAGAATTGTTTATCTAAAATAATGGTAACCGGTTAATACGGTTATTTTTTTCGTTCTTTGACAAGATTTCTGTGCAATATGACTTGGTGAGGTTGACTTTCGGTTGTTCACTCATCGGGAGAAATGTAATGGAGAAGCTTGCCGCCAGCTGTACAGGCAGAATCTTTTGTCATTTCCCTCTGGGCCCTGACAGGGTTTTGGGCATTTGTTTATACGTTTAATATTCACAATGGCAGCTATGTACACACACCATTGTGGTTTTGTATTGTCTGATGACATAAGAGAGACAAAAATGCATTGGGCCCTGACCAGGTTTGGTCAATTGATGTTCACAATGGCAGCTATGTAGCCATATTTCAGTTATTTGCACAGATTTAGCTATGTGAGTTGCATAGGCTTTTGGATGGATGCTTCTGTAATGCTTTGTGGTTTTGTATTGTTTGATGACATAAGAGTGCACAAATGCACTGATTGAGCCCTGACCAAGTGTGTTCAGTTGTTTGCCAATTAACAACTTGGCAGACATTTTCCTTAATTCATGTATAATACAAAAAAAAATGTAGGCATGTCAGAATTACAGTTATGCCGCTTAAAAGTCCTAATGATCAGCCTACTTTTTGTATGTCCTGCAGCTGACATGGAACGTTATTAACCGGTTTGGGAACTTTATTTTTTTGTTCTAACCAGAGGACCTGCACCTGACAGTTGTGTGTGTGTGTGTGTCTGTCTAACACAGAAGACCTGCACCTGACAGGTGTGTATGTGTCTGTCTGTCTAACCCAGAAGGCCTGCACCTGACTGGAGGGGTTTACAAGGTCATGTCAGGGGCATGTGTGTGTGTGTGTGAGTCAGCAACTTAGCTACGAAGAGATCCATAGACTTTGTCCCACTCCACCTGGTGTAAAGTCGTCATCGGACACACACACACACACACACACACACACCTGTCACACTTGCAAACAAAGCAAACACACTTGCATATCAGAAAGCGAAAGGACACAACGTGTGTGTGGGGGATAAATGGTCCTGTGGTCGCTTCTCTCTCTCTCTCTCTCTCTCTGAGGCTGTGAAGGCCTTTTGTGTAAGGATTGGCCCTGTGGTCACTTCTCTCTCTGAGGCTGTGAAGGCCTTTAGGCGGGGATCACATTAGCCAGCGGCAAGCGCCAGGTTTCCTATGGTTCTCTATGGTTCGGCAGTGGAACGGAGGCAACACTGGCGTACCGCTAGCGTTGAACAAGCTGAGCATTGAACTTGGTTCAACTTTCAAAGCACAACGCGAGCGAGCGAGATAAAACTTATTATGGTCTGAGCGTGGTACCGTTACGTTTGCCGCTGCCTGATGTGATCCCCACCTTAGTGTAAGGATTGGCCCTGTGGTCACTTCTCTCTCTGAGGCTGTGAAGGCCTTTAGTGCTTACAGACTCTGCACTGTGTGCTGTTACATACATACTTACAGCACACTGCCCCCCCCCAATACACAGCACATTGTCTCATGAGGAAGCTTCTCCAACACACATATTGCACACTGCCCTCTCCCCACATACACAGCACACTATCCCATCTCCCCTGTCATCCCCCCAAAACACACACCAAGACCCCTGGCAGTTGGGTTAGCCCCTTGAGCCGTGGATCTGCCCAAGGTTTCTTCCTTGGTAAGGGAGTTTTTCCTTGCCCCTGTTGCTCTTGGGTGCTCCTTGTTGGTGCCCACCCCCCCCCCAATCCCAATCCTCCCCTACCCAGCCCTTGCCACTTAATCTACTAAATCCCTCTTCTACTCCACTTTTTACCCCCCCACCCCCCCATAAATGCACAAATAGGCTGACACCAGACAGAATTTCGCTGCATTTCTTACTTCCAGTAACTATATGCATGTGACAATAAACTTCTTTGTATCCTTGTATCCTTGTTATGGGGGACAGGGGTCACTCTGCACTGTGTGCTGTTAGGGGGGACAGGGGTCACTCTGCACTGTTAGGGGGGACAGGGGGCAGTCGTCTGTGCGATGCGGCTGGAGAGTGGAGATTGCAGTCGGTTTGTTAGGAGTCCCAGAAGTGTGGGAGGTTTCCAGAAGGATAATATTGTTAGTGAGCCTCTCAGTGAGACCCTCTGAGAGCTGACGGTGTGTGTGAGCTGGTCTCTTGCACACTGACATTTAAACAGAAGACTCTTCTGTGCACTGCAATACACCACACAGGTGGCTTGTTAATATTGGTCATACAGTTGCTTCGACTTTACGCTATTTACCCATGTAATAAACAAGTAACATCATTGATTGTGTTATATGATCAAGTACTTATATATTATACTTATATTGAGTGTTATAATGATCAAGTACTTGATGGGCAATTCCACGGAAAATTGACTTGTCACATCCATAACGCCAGTGAAATGCCTTGGCATTTGTATGATGTGAATGATAGCATTCATTTTTTGTGCATTTTTTCTCATTTACATTCTTCAGCCAAAAATAGCAAAAGCTCAAATTTCATGTAATCATTCACATCATACCATACCATCACATTTTACTGGCGTTATGGATGTTACCAAAAATGTAATTTTCCATGGAATTGCCCTGATATTAATACCAGGAATGGATATGTTTTACCCATGTAATAAACAAGTAACATCATTGATTGTGTTATATGATCAAGTACTTATATATTATACTTATATTGAGTGTTATAATGATCAATTACTTGATATTAATACCAGGAATGATATGCTTTACTGTGTATATGGTTGGTTTGGATCAGTGAACGCCAGAGCTGAGAACAGCTGTGGCAATAGACCCTTTCAACTGCAGAAACAAACATGTGCGCTCCTCAGCACAGAAAACAACACTGAGCTAATGTTCACTTGGAAACAAACAAAAACTAAAAGTAAAAAAGTATGTTTTAAAGTCGCCATTAGAGCATTATGCTACAGTCTGATTTATTTTACTTTCAAAGTATCTGCGTTGGTTTTGAACGTTTTCAACCGGAAAACCCCCTTGGAACAGTTTGAAAGTGTGGACCATTAGAACTGTGTCTGTGGAACCCACAGTAGACAGAAGATTGTATTCATAGGGATGGAACATGGAACCCTGTCTATAGAACCCACAGGGGAGTCAGACTGTTGTCATAGGGATGGAACATGGAACCCTGTCTATAGAACCCTCAGGGGAGTCAGACTGTTGTCATAGGGATGGAACATGGAACCCTGTCTAACCCACAGGGGAGTCAGACTGTTGTCATAGGGATGAAACATGGAACCCCGCCTATAGAACACACAGGGGAGTCAGACCAAAGATTCTATAGTCAACCGTCTCTGGTCAGACTGTTGTCATAGAGTGTCCCAGTGACGCCACTTCCATTTGCCTCCATGGGACCTATCTTTCAAAAAAATTTGAACGCCAGTCTATGGCGAAAAATAAATTATTTTCTGGTCCCGGTTGACTTGTGCCTTAAATTACCCATATGATGTTTGTCAATTTTAAAGAGAATTTTTCATGTAAAGACATTTGCAGTTTGTTTCGTAACTATTGAATTACAACATTGTGAAAGATCGTAATTCCCACGACTACAAACCCATCAGTCGCGCTAGTGACGTTAGCTCATTCACAGCCACACTAGATTGTACAAGCATACCAGCAACAGGTCTTAATTGGGCTTTCCTTGCCGATGAAAATACCATGAGTCAGAGGATTAAACACATCAGGTAAGTTGTATTCGTCCATAGACTGTACATTAGATACTGTTAAGTGATATTGCAGGCAGCAAGATGCAACCGTTAACTAGCATAACAGCTAATCTTATCGTTAATTACGTTGGTGACGTACATCGTTTGAGACGAGAGATGTAGTCCACTGAGCGGATTCGCACAAAACCAACATAACTTTTGAAGTCTATCGAACAACAGTACTTTCTTGACGTGAAAAATTATCTTTTAAATTCACACACATCATATGTGAAATTCGTGGCACAATTCAAACTGGACCAAAAAATAATTGTTATCTCTCCATTAACTCCCGTTCATAATTTTTTGAAAGATAGGTCCCTTGTAGCGGAAGGAAAACGGAAGTCACTGGGACACTCTATAGGCAGAGCCGTCTGGCTCTGGTCATAGGGATGGAACATGGAACCCTGTCTATAGAACACACAGGGGAGTCAGACTGTTATCATAGGGATGGAACATGGAACCCTGTCTGTAGAACACTGAAGAAATGTGAAGTAGAGAATGCAAAAGAGTTTTATTCATGAATGAATTTTTATTCAGGGGTCTTTTCTGAGCTTAGAGCCAGAGGGGAGAATACTTCATATGACACTCACACACACACACCCCTGGACATCTTAATGTCCATGGTGGAGCAGTACTAGTGTTTGGGGTAACAGCAGGTCTGCCTTTGAAACAGCAGTTAGAGACAGTTGAAAGGTCTGGGCACCAATGAGCGCGCACACACACACACACACACACACACACACACCACAAAATGCTAGAAACTTTCAGGAACACAGTCATGGTTTCAAAACTAATAGACATATGGGAAGTGAAACCTATCCACAGCACAACAAACACACACATACACACACACACACACACACAGCATTTAATGCCAACGGGCCTTTTCCACAGCCAGAGGCACCTTCTAACGCACACACACACACACACACACACACACACACAGATGTCTGTTTCACAGACAGGGGAAACACTCTTTCAGAGGTTCCATACACACATGGAAGAATATCTTTGGATTTACAATGAAAGGCTACTACACCCCCCCCCCCCCCCCCCCCCCCACACACCCCAAAACAAAACTCTGATTAGAACACACATATATATGTCTGATAGCACCATGAGGTAAAACACATACATACATACACACACACACACACAACTATGCACACACACACACACACACACACAAAACTACAGAGCTAAAGGGAGTCTTAAAGCTTAAATACTGGTTGTTTGACGTTACACACACACACACACACACACACACACACACACACACACACACACACACTGACACTCACTCACACAGGTCTGAGTTCTTCGTCAGGTCTGATTACATAACGCAGGACTTGAGGACAGCAAGACGAACGGCTCTGGACGCGTCTCCACGGAGACACAGTCTGCTACTTAAGAACACCAACAGGGAAATGCTACAGTACTACAGCTGCACAACTACACATCCTTTCCTCTCCTTCCCTCTCCCCATCTTTCCATCCCTCTCTCTCCTTCCCTCTCTTTCCATCACCTCCTCCCTCCATCTCTCTCCCACTTTCTCTCTCTCCCCTCCCTCCATCTCTCCCTCCCTCAATCTCTTCCTCCCTCCCTCCATCTCTCTCTCAGTCTTAAGGTGATTGCACACTGCCCAGACAATGCCCAACAAACACCAACATTCCAAGGCTGCGTCCACAATAAGTTGGGTAAATAAAAATACGCATATTTGAGGTGAAAACAATCTGTTCACAATATCCTTTTTGTATCGTTTTGTAAGGTTTTGCATCCACACTAGATCACTGAAACTCAATAGAACTCTTTGTGGTTGGTGGTGTGTGGAACCCAACATTCTATCAGAGTCATGGCAAGCGTGCACTATCATATATAATGCTCTCTGTTCCCCCTGTACACACTGCAACTAGAACCCCACGTTTTCAAATGTATCACCTCAGAGATCATTTTTATTTTCAGTGTAGGAATACGCCATCTTAATGTGGACGGACTGGCTAAATAGAGTAACAATTATGCAAATGTATACACCTAAAGTTGTTGTGTGTATTTGTGTGTATTTGTGTGTTGGTGTTTGTTGGTGTTTGTTAAAGCAGTGTGCAGGCAGCTTAACGACTGACTAGACCATCTGTCTCTCTCTCTCAGCCTGCGGCTCCTCGTCTGCGGAGAACCTAAACCGCTCCTCGTAGAAGGCGATGACCATCTGGGGGTTCCGCTCACTGGCCTCCCTTGCGGACATCAACGCCACCTCCTCACTGTCCTTCCTGCAAACACGCAAACACATACACGCATGTTAGAAAAATACACACAATAAATACACACACACACACACACACATATGCACATTAGATAAATACACACATTAAACACACACACTTGTGTGTGCGTGCGTGCGTGCATCTTTACCATTTGATGAGGAACGTGAGTTCCCCGTGGTGGTCGGTGGACCCGATGATGCACTCCGGTTCTATGTGGCCCATGAAGGTCCCAGGAACAGCAGTTGTCTCCTGGAGCGGTTCCGGAGCTTCGCCAAGGCACAGCGGACGCTGAGGGATCACAGGGAACCGGAGAGGACACGGACACACACACACACACACACACACACACACACCGGGCTCAGCAAGACTGCACAGGATGTGTGTGTATGTGTGATTAGATTCTAGTGTGTGTGAGCAGGTATCTTTCCAGGTGTGTGTGTGTGGAATGGAAAGACAGATATGTGTGTGTTGAGAGCAGCTCCTACTCTGTGTGTGTAGATAGATAGATAGATAGATAGATAGATTGATAGACTGATAGATACTTTATTGATCCCCAAGGGGAAATTCAAGTTTTTTTTTTAGATAGATAGATGTGTGTGTGTGTGTGTGTGTGTGTGTGTGTGTGTGTGTTGAGAGCAGCTCCTACTCTGTGTGTGTGTGTGTGTGTGTGTGTGTGTGTGTGTGTGTGTGTTGAGAGCAGCTCCTACTCTGTGTGTGTGTGTGTGTGTGTGTGTGTGTGTGTGTGTGTGTGTGTGTGTGCGCGTTGAGAGCAGCCCCTACCCTGTGTGTGTCCATCTCCTCCTCCTCCTCTTTGGGCTGGATGTGGAAGTCCGTGAGGAGCCCCCCCTGCCCCTCCCCTTCCTCGGCGGTGCTCCTGGACAGAGATCGGCCCCTCAGGAACTCCTCGATCAGCTCGGGGCAGTCCAGGTTATCCTCCGGCTCCCACGTGTTCTCCGCACTGACACACACACACACACCAAAACCCAATCACATTGTATTATTCACTATGCAGAGGCTCTCTCTCTCTCTCACACACACACACACACACACACACACACAGTACATTTCTGCACTCTGGTGTTCTTCAGACAAAGCATCCCTCCAGAGCGCCATGCCACATTGGGACATGTTGAATATGGCACGTGTTTAAGGAGTGTGAAGCTACCGCCGAGCCACGATTTGGGGAACTTCTAATACCAGCAGCGGCCAAATGTCCTTCACACGCAGCAGAGTGGGCACTACGCTGTGCTAAATGTATGCCCGTTACTCACACATGTCTGAGACAGACTTAACGGGTCTATTTGTGGCGCGACTTACTCGGTGAAGCCTTTCCACTTGAGGAAGTACTCCACTTTTCCGTTCATCACGCGCTGCTGGACGATCTTTTCCACCACGAACTCCTGCACGACTGTCGTCTCCTCCGCTCGCCGGTGCTTCATGTTCTGCTTCTTCCTCATGTTTCTCTGAAAAGAAAACCATCGGCAATGCAGCAGTCAGTGCGCGTATTCCACGCGCATACTACGCTGCAAATCAGCATACGTTACTTTTTCCGCCATACTTTTTGACCAAAATGTCAAAGCATTACAAATAGCCTGGTACGCATTCTGCTTAGATGTATCCTCGGCTACACACTAGAGCGCATTACGCATACGCCTGTTGCCTACTGCCGGTCGGGACATCGCCTATAGCTCCCATCGCACTCCCTCCTACACTGCCCGGAGTTGGTCGAAATGGCCAGTGACGTAACTCAGCTACGTGCACACAACTCTGGAGCAAAAGTTGAACGGGAGAAGTTGGAGAGCACGAGGCGAGGAGGACCAGTTGGCCCCGCCGCCTCATGACAGCCGAGCAGATAGACAGAGGCACTCAGGTGGCCATCTTGATGCAGCGACCACCGCGCGCATCAGATCACAGCCAGGACATCTGTCCACCTGCCAAGCCATCATCACCGCGGGTCAGGAGCTCACTCAAAAATATACGCGGACCGGATCGCCATCTCGGCGTCTGACATCCATCTGTTAAACGGGCAGGAATCACAAGAGCCAAGGGGAAACACACTTTCGCGATAATTGGCAGCGTTCCAGTTTGCCGCAGGACGTGTTGTCGCGGGCGGGCAGCGGGGTACCACCGCAGTCTGCTCCTAAATTGCTAAACTATTCTGCTAACGTATTCCAATGTTATTACTGCAGGTTTTTACGAGACAATAAAAGATTCATGTAAGCGATTTTGCACTACACCAGAAACATAACTACTGTAGTGTGATGTAGCGTGCGCGATGTTTTGTTCTACCTTCAGTGCGTGCACCGCCGTCTTTGTTATGTTTACATAAGTTCCTGAATGAGTTAAATTAAAATGGCCGATTGGGATCGGAGGAAGTGGTTTCCAAGGGAAAAGGTCAACCCAGGAAAACCGCGGGCAGCCTTAAAGCGCCCGCTAGCCCGCCTGGCGCATCGTGCTGTCGCTGTCCTCCTCTTCAGGAGCACAGACCGGCCGACCGAGACCCCGGCGATGCTGCAGCAGCAACACGGACACACATTGCAGTCCGGCTGCTTTGGAAGGGTCCCGATGGCTGGATAAAACACTCGCCACGCCAATCACACCATCTCCATGTAAAAGTAGAAAGTAGATTTACTTTTGTCATTGGTGCTATTGCCAGATACTAAATTTTAGATTGCCCTTGTCAAATAATGTAGGATAAAAAATATTTTAATATGGTCAACACAAGACTTAAATTGGCTTAAATTATTCAGTTTTTCATAGCATGAACTAATTTGTTCTATGAAGTAGGCTAGTGGTCGCACAGCATCACCGACTGATGTGATTAGTGTAAGGCATTCCAGCAAAACAAATTGAATACGGATATTCAAATTCAGGGGTTATAATGGAAATTGTATTACTTTCATTGGACAGTAGGATAATCGCCTTTATTGGTCTCTGACGGCCATGTTTCAATGTATCATTGCCTAGATCAAAAATACCCAATTCAATCCATTAAATCATCAGGAACTTCTCCCAAAATATTACGGGGACCAGAAATGATTCCAAAGGCCACTGATACATGGACGCCTACTTGGGCTCTCCGCATATCGCCTAGGCTACAGTACGCTCTGTCCATGGATTGTGGCGCCCCCTCGTGACATCCGCACAACAACTAGTCGACAAAGATCACAGTATACCGCTTTGTATAGTCTCAGAACAAGTCGTGAGAGCAACCGGGAAAAAAAAAACAATATTGCAAAGTTAATAAAGATAAATCGTTCTTTCTTTATTTAGCACATACATCATATGAATATGAAAAATCAGGAACAAGGAGTTCTGCACTATTTTAGCCTAATTTTAAAGTAGGTCTACATTTAAAAGTGATTAAATAAATAAGGACTAGAGTTGTTGTGTGAGGTAATAACATCAGTGGTATGCTTGTCCAATCTCGCGAGACGAGGAAATTCCTAATTTGAATTTGCGTGAGTGACTCTTCAGAAAATCACAACTTCAACTGACAGGTCCACTCTGACCAATCACACAAAGCACACTCTGATTGGCTGGAAATGCCAAACAATCACCACGTCCTCCCTCTCTCTCTCTCTCTCTCTCTCTCTCATTTTACTTCAACAGTCTTAGTCGTTTTAACCTAAGTATGCAAGACATGGGTGAAAATTACTTAAGCATTTGTTTTATTTCCTGACTTTATGACAGAAGCACATCACACTAATATATTTCAAATAATTCTTAAAAACGTGTTTGAAGTGTGTTCAGGGACATCTTTATGTATTTTGGAGAAAAATATAAATAAAATAAAATTATTTTGTACCGACACCCTGGTTATGTAACATGGGCCAAACCGGCCTTTACTGAGTTACAATGGGATCTACCTATTTCCATTACTGTATTTCCCATTACTGTGTTCTGTAAAGATTTACATATTTCCTTAAATACATCCTTACTGTGTCTCGCTGCCTTGACCCCTGCTGATCTGTTACAGCGCCATCTATTGGCAGCATCTACACAAACTCAATCTCTGATCAGTGAACCAAATAAACATTGGTGATCTCTGGAACACTATCTACATGCAATGTACAGCACTGCTCTGCTTAGTCTCTCTCTCTCTCTCTCTCTCTCACACACACACACACACGTATACACACACACATACATGCGTGGATGAACAACTGCATGCATAAAACACTAGATTAGTCTAAATTACACAAAAAAATCATTCTAAAAATGTGTGAGCCAGCTTGCTTTCTATGCACTGTCCGTGTAAAAATGTGTAATTTCTATTCCCTTTCAATTTTAGGCCAAATGTCTAGTCCAGATATCTCCAATAGAGGGCGGCAGTTACCAAACTTCCATAGAGTTTTGGGTAATCGGCATGTGCTCCACGGATTTGAAGATCCAGCTTATTTTTGCACGAAGACGCTCCACTGTTACTGGTTGACAAACACATTTTCTGTTTGTCCAAATCTCAAGCCCCGTTTCACTTTAACTAAGATAAATGAAATAGCAAATCACAAACTCAAAACCTTCTCTCTGAGCTGTGTTATAATTGAACTCTTTCATTATTTTATATTTTAACAACACTGGATATCAGCAATGTAAATATTTAATTTCTTTTCAACATCAATGATTAACAGCAGAATGATGTACTGTAAAGTCAATAAGATGGGCGAGAACTCCGAGCTCAGTCTTGACAAATTGTTAGTCTCTACTGAGGCGACGTTGAAGTGTGTGTGTGTGAAGTAATGTTTAAATATGAAACTCTTTCATTCACCTTATATATCTCCATCCCTCTCTCCATTCCTCTCATCTCTCCCTCCCTCTCTTCATCCCTGTCATCTCTCCCTCTCTCCATCCCTCTCTCCCTCCCCCTCTCTCTCCCTCTCTCCATCCTTCTCTCCCTCTCTCCATCTCTCTCTGCCTCCATCCCTCTTTCCTGAGTGTTCCAGCATGCCTAGAAAAAGCCACACAGGGGCATTCCCCCAACCCTGAGCCCAGTCAAGGTACCTGTGTGTGTGTGTGTGTGTGTATGGTGTGTGTGTGTGTGTGTATGGTGTGTGTGTGTGTGTGTGTATGTATGGTGTGTGTGTGTGTGTGTGTGTGTGTGTGTGTATGGTGTGTGTGTGTGTGTGTGTGTGTGTATGGTGTGTGTGTGTGTATGGTGTGTGGTGTGTGTGTGTGTGCGAGCCTGTTTCAGAAACAGCCTGTCCAAATGAATGTGTGTACTGTACGTGTGCATTATGACTGATTGCTGTCATAATTGCTAATACATTCACAAGATAAAGCTCAAGTGGACTAGTGCTCAGCTGATACTTTTACCCAAAGCAGGTTCTGGGTTCGGGAACTGACCAATCAGGCAGCAGGTTCTGTAATGGAACTGACCAATAGACCGGTTTCAGGTCCCTAACAACCGTCATTAAGGACGAACTCGGAGGACAAGCCAACCCAGAGCCGTATAGCAAGACATTGAAAGAAAGCCGGAAGGTGCTCGAAAATGATTAACTTTTGGCAGAGAAAAGCAGACTGAATTTCCCCTGTGTGGTACAGGAGACATCTAATTTTTTTGTGATGTGTCAGTTCAAAGCTAAAAATGTTTAAAACGCCAATAAGTAGGCAGGCCTAGGTATTAGGCTAGACATTTGGATACGAAGCATGCATTATGAAGCTACGAAGTTATGCCACAAATGTTATCTTCATGCTCAAGAGGAAAAACTGAAATCATGTAGGCTAAATAACATAGGATAGTAACGTTTACAAAATATTTTATCATATTCCTCAGCATATAATTTTAATAAGAGACTTATGATCCATGAGAACGGAGGCTAACATTAGCCTACATTTCATGCAAATGACAAGATGCAGGGTAGCCTAAACTTAAAGTTGACACTCCATTTCAGTTGTTTGTTTAAGAAAGTAGACATGGGCTTGCAAGTAATGTTATTGCATACAGTAGGCCTACTATAAGGTAACCTAGCTTAGCTAATCATGTAGGCTACTTTCCTGTCAGTTAACATCCAGCAATTTTCAGTCAATCATTCAATGTGTGGCCAAAGGCATAGGCTACTTTATCAAAGTAATGATCCTCTGACCTTAGGGGGAAATGATTGCTCACCCCTGTCATTATGTAGCCTTTGGGTAGGTAATGTTCTCACTTTAATCTAAATCTAAACTAACTGTTTGAGTAGTCGAAGCCCTAACATTAGCCTAAATCTAACCTAACTTTACAGTGACTGGCCAAATGTTTAGCCTCCACTACATTAAGTCAGAAGGGACGGAGATTATTTCCCATGATCCTCGGCTTTCTGCCTTACCAGCATGCACCGGTGTTCAAGAAGAGAGTGAGAGAGAGAGAGAGAGAGAGAGAGAGAGAGGGAGGAAGAGAGAGTGAGGGATGGGGAGGGAGAGAAGGAGAAAGAGACAGGGGAAGAGAGGAAGATAAGGAGGGAGGGGGGTTGATGGAGGAGAAAAGAGTTCTGCTGGTCCTGTCCAAACTCTTGTCAAGATGAAGAGCTCACAAAGAGCTGGACTGTGTGTGGTGTGTGTGTGTGTGTATGTGTGTGTGTGTGTGTGTGTGTGTGTGTGTGTGTGTGTGTGTGTGTGTGTGTGTGTGTTGGTTTTAATGCTATGGCTTGTATGAGGAGGTCAGGTCTGTCCATGACTGTGTGTGTGTAGAGAGAGCTGCTCTCTGCATGTGGGAGTATTTGGAATAGGATCACGTTTTGGCCCTCGCTTCAGGGCCACGCTCAGCTCTGTGTGTGTGTGTGTGTGTGTGTGTGTGTGTGTGTTGAACTCTATCCCTGCGTATCGGGCCTCAGATCTGGACTATCAGCAGAGTGTCGTGGTGTGTTACAGTCGTCATCCGTCATCCTGCCATGCCGATGGGTGAAGCCTCACACTCGACACCAGATGACAGGAGTGTGTGTGTGTGTGTGTGTGTGTGTGTGTGTGTGTGTGTGTGTGTGTGGAGTGGTATCATGTTTTAGAGGGAAGGAGCCCCACACTCGACACCAGATGA
>NC_055966.1:12124736-12127236 GCF_018492685.1 Alosa sapidissima
AATCACACACACACACACACACACACACAAACCAAAGTATTGTAAACTTTGAAAGTGAACACAGATGTTATAACAAGACCTGTATCTGGAAGGAAGATACAGTAAGGAAGCAAATTATCTGGCTTTGTGTTCCGGTAGCTTCAAATCAGCGGGTGTGTGTGTGTGTGTGTGTGTGTGCATGCGTTTGATCCTGCAGCGCTGTGTAGATCTGGCTGAATCTTACACACGCAACACACGCCTTACATTCAGCCAGATCTACACATAATGCTGAATCTTACAATACACACATGCCTTACATTCAGCCACAGCCACACACACACACACACACACACACACACACACACGCAACACATGCCTTACTGCATCAGCACTGCAAAATCTCACCTGCTCCTCCATCTTCTCCACTATAGTAGATCTCACCTGCTCCTCCATCTTCTCCACTACAGTAGATCTCACCTGCTCCTCCATCTTCTCCATGACATGCCTAACGATCCTCAGGCAGCAGGACCATTACCGCCACCTCAGTTCTGACTACTGGCGTAGTCCCAGCTCTTCATCCAGCTACCCTGGTCAGTATGAGTCTCGTCGTCCATCGACCCAAGCCAGGCCCAGGCCAGGGAGAGCTGACAGCAGGTCACCCCGCAGGTTCTCTCCTCGCACCACGTGCCCATCGTCCAGAGAGCGGGAACAGCATGTGAGTTTCAATGACTGGGACATCATTCATTAGGAACACATCATTCGTCAGGGAAACAGGGAATCAAGGTGCTATGAGCCAAGTATCTGCTGTTAAGGACAGTGCAGCCCCACAGACTATTAGTTAGTTAGTTTATTTGTCCTTACATAGGAAATTTGTTTTCACATACCATACAATACAAGCCTCACAGACATGAAATACATAGATACACACAGTTACGGTTCTTCACCCACCACCCTGTTACCACATACCCCACCCACATAGATGTTAACAGCACATATACAGCACATATATCACAACAGCACATATACAGCACATATACATCACATTACACCGATACAAACAGGAAAACCATCACCAGTTGGCATTACTATTCAATCAGACATCACAAACATCACACCAACATCTGCTGTGAGAGTGTTCCTAGATACAGGAGATTTCTCTAATTAGAGAAGCCCTGAAAATGTCAATTCCTGCTTTACTGAGAAAGCGAATTCAGAAATCGTATGTTTTTAGTCAGTAACGGGAGATTTATTTACAGTTTTTTCTGATTGCTTAAGCACATTTTTTTGTAACTATGGCTTTTTTTGCAAAACTCTACACAAAAATAGGAAAACCTTTCACCCAATCAGCAAAACATTCTAGTTCTCTTGCAAAAGCCAACACACCTTGCTTAACTCTTCACACCTTCATAAAAATGGTGTTTTCGTATCAAACAGTAAACACAAGCCATCACAATAATAAGCACACAATGTGCCGACTACACACTGATGGTATGAATAAAAAACACATCTGGCTTTTGCTTTCTCTGTGCACAAGTTAGACTATGTCAGTTTGAGGTCATACTTTTGTCATAGTTCTTTTATTGGTGTTTATTTACACACATCAAAACAAACACAAGTGTGTTTTTCCAAGTCAAAACACAATATAGCAATTTCACTGAGACAAAAAAATCAGTCTACATTGTGTCGTCTCTCTCAAATTTTCGTCTACATCACATGCAATGTCCTAGTCCAAGGCACCAGGGAAAATATATTCTGGAATGCCGTGTCCAGGCCTGACATGACAATATCTCCACATGTAGACTGATTTTTTTGCCTGTAAAAGGGCTATTTCTTTCTCTTCTTACCCTTCCTCTTCCCCCTCCCCATCCTCCTCTTGCTCCTCCTTGTCCTCTTCCTCTAACTTCACCTCCTTGTCCTTGTCATCCTCTCCCTCTCACTTCTTCACCTCACATCCTCTTCCTCCTCTTCTTCCTCCTACTTCTTCACCTCCATGTCCTATTCTTCGGCCTCCTCTAATTCTTACTCTTCTCACTCTTCCTGCTCCCTCTATTGTACCCATTGTACATTACCTGTGGCTTATTTATAGTGCTTAGGCTGATTGCAAAGTCAACTAATTATCTAAAACAGTTTTCACACGAGAAAGTGTGCCAGAGAGTTGGCAAAATAGTGAAAATAATAGCCATGCCTGTGTATAGATTTGCTAGGAGTGTGTTGATCATTTGGAAATTGAGTGTAAAGCAGTGAGTTGTGTTTAGTTCCACAAAAAGAGTGCTGTGCAGTGGATTGTGCCTCCAGTTGTGCAAAGTGTGTGTTACAAAATTGCAAACTGTGCAAAAGTGCAAAGCAGTGTTTGTGCTTTTAGTTTTGCGAACTCAGTGAGTGGTTTTGCTATAAGAATTAATAGTTTTAGAAATTTTGCTATAAGAATCACAGTTGTGTTAAAGCATTCAGAAAAAACTGTATTATGCTATTCAATCTCTACTCCTGGGGTGGGACTTTTTGCAGAAACATCATGCGGTGA
>NC_055966.1:12129736-12132236 GCF_018492685.1 Alosa sapidissima
ACACTCCTGTTCTCTATACACTGCCAATCTGTTGACCTCGTAAGCACACACTCTTTCCCGCACTCATAGCTGTCATTTCTCAAATGTGTGTGTGTGTGAGAGAGACACACACAGAGAGTAAGTGTGTGTGTGTGTGTGTGTAAGATCAGGACAGATCATTTTCAATTCAGTTCTATTCAAAGGTGCTTTATTAGTGTTGCTATGAGAGTAGTAGTAATAAAACAGCCATTTAAAGGTTCACTATGCAGGTTCAGGTATTTAAAGGCACACTATGCAGCTTTAGGTATTTAACCCTTTGCAGACCGCGCCGAACATTCCATTTTTTCATACTCGATGGCCTTATGGCACAAAAAGGCTTATTGTGTGGTTATGCTACATGACAGAGATATAATTTACCCACCATTATAATCAGGAGAAATAGCCCTTTCAAATGGTATAAAATATAATTAATAATTTTGAGGAGAACACACATATTATTTTAAAAATATCTTTAAAATTCAACCCCAAAAAACACAAAACGATCAGTTTGTCAAGATTAATCTAATTTTTCCCCCAATTTCTGTTGTAGATAGAGAAAAACTTAGAGTGTATGGGAGATTCACAATTTTGTCCTCTACTCAGTGATAAAAACAGAATCAATGTATCACCTTTTGTTCAAAAGTTATGATAAATTTATTAGACCTTTGCAGACGGCACGAAACATTCCGTTTTTTCATACTTGATGCCCTTGTGAGACAAAAAGGCTTATTGTGTGGCCATGCTACATGACAGAGATAAGATATACCCACCATTGTAATCAGGAGAACTAGCCCTTTAAAATGGTACATATCATAGTTAATAAGTTTGAGGGTAACACACATTGTTTTTAAACAATACCTTCAAAATTCAACATCAAAAAACACGAAAATATCAATTTGTCAAGATGAATCTTACTTTTCACCTAATGTCTATTGTAGATAAAGTGTGTGAAAGATAGACAGTGTTGTGTTCTCCTCAGTGAAAAAAACAGAATCAATTTATCATCTTTGGTTCAGAAGTTATGATTAATTTACTCATAACTGCAAGTCGCAGTAACAAGTAGAATTTTTAAAGAGTAGGATGTTTTCCTTTCCTGGTTTGACATCTGACCAAAAATACACAGATATAATGGTCATGTAACAAATATAAGATGTTTTACCATAAAAACAAGATGCATAGCTAAATATAGGATGTCTTACTGTACTCTGAGGAGGCAAAATCAATTGTGGGGAGGAAAGATAAAGGCTGAAATAAAGACTAGGCAGGTGGTAACTGCTTCTCCGTGTGCTTCATTCTACTATGAAAACAAGAATAAGAGACACTGGCACATGTGTTAGGTTTACGAAAGAGGAAATAAATCATTTTATTTAGATAAGTCTTTAACAATTTCATTAAATAATCAGGAACAACAACTTCAGGTAAATAACATAAACATATGTTTACAAACAAGCAGTAACTATTAGAACTACAAGAATGACAAGACAACAGTATAACAAAGATCAACAAAATACTTTAACATGATGAACAAAGCATCAATTCATATTATAGCATAACAAAGCATCAATTCACATTCACACATATAAACAATTAAAACATTAGAAGAAATTCAATACATTTAACAACCATACAGCATATATTTCGATACAATATATAATTATCGATATAATTTGCCCTACATAAGGTGATACACTAACGCCGCATTCACACCAGATCTGTGGTGTGTGTGTTGTCACAGCTGTGGCATGTGTGTGTGTGTGTGTGTGTGTGTGTGTGTGTGTGTGTGTGTGTGTGTCCATCTAAGCCTAGCAGACGATGAGGTGTAAATGCTACTGGAGTTGGTGTCCCTGTCTGTGTTAGAAGGATAGGCAAAGTGTATGCTTTCTACCTGACATGGGACTTGACCAAGCTCAAAATAAAGAAATTGTCAGATAAGAAAATTAGAAATTGAATTACAAATCTAAGCAAACTATTATCACTATAATCCCTGTCATTATTGTTATAAGCAACACTCTTATCACAACCAGAAATGTGCATACGCCCAGTTGGGCGAACACACACACACACACACACACACACACACACACACACACAAACATGCTTACCCATCTGAGGATGATGGGAGATTACTCTCCTCCTCTAGCACATCATTGTCTTCCTCTTCATCCAGAAACTACCCGTCCATGCCATCGTGCCATCGTGGTCCTTGGGGTCATGTTTGCCATCAGCAGTCGGCTGCTTTCACCTCAGTTGCACGTACTTCTCTCCCTCCATCTAAAATAACAAAAAAATCACAGGTCTGATAGTGAATAGGTTGTTTAGTTTTATTTTACATTACTTCCACATAATCTTAATCACCACCAACCATGACTCTTTTCACTAAAAGTATTTTTGTCACTAAAGGACTCCAATATTGCTTGGAGAGGTAACATTAGTCTCAGAGCTCACTATAAGTGTTATTGCCTTGGCTAAACTATACATAGCA
>NC_055966.1:12137236-12139736 GCF_018492685.1 Alosa sapidissima
ATTCGCTTCGCGTCCCTCCATCAGCTATAACCGCACTATGCAAGTTTGTCAGATCGGGTAGCGGATCTGTAGTTCGAAGGAATGAGAGATAAGAAACTACAAATTGACTTGCTTCTGATGTCGCAATACATCATACTTTAATAAAATCATGCAAAATAGTCTACATTGTCTGTGTAAATCGGTATTTCCAAAGCCGGTGCTGGATAAACAAATAGCGTGTGTGCGACAGAGGAAAAGTCCTTTGGTGTTGCTTTAATATCAATTGAAATACCATTGAAATCACGTTGATCTTTAGTTTGGTGGTAATTTCAACATTGTTTCAATATTCATTTTAGTGGAAATAGGCTACCATTGAAATCCCGTTGATCTGTAGTTAGAATTTCAACGTTGCTTCAATATTAATGAAGGGTGCACAGTGATGTAGAATCAATGTTGCAGTGCGACGTTGATTCAATGATTTTAACGTTAACAAAGTAATGTTGATTTAACATAGATTCAATGACTAATTATTATCTGGGTGCAGAATGAGCAGTCATCAACACCAACTGAAAGCCCCGTTTTGCAGGTAGCCTATTGCATTGCATACAATTAGGCTTTCTCTGAACTACATTTTCCAAAGGCCAGCTTTTGTGCTTGTGCCACAACTTCAGAACAGCTTGACGTAGGCTACATGCTTCAACATTTGTATAGACTCAATGACAAAGTCAAATGTCAAGGTCAAACCCACCTTGAGTGTGATATCCCAAGAACGCCAGACACACAAGGTTTTTTGGTAAGAAGGTTTGTATGAACTCAAAGATTAAGCGATTCAATGTTTTTTTTTTCAGGAATCTCCCCACCATCATTAAGCCAACAGCTTTCCATCACTATTGCAGTGTTTCTCAAACTTTTTCAGACCAAGGACCACTTAATCAATAAAAAAAGCCTCACGGACCACCTAGTTAAAAAAAAAAAAAAAGAAAGTAGACCTACTTCAATAGTAAATTACACAATAGGCCTACTCACTGAACCACTTTGATTGTATTTGCACCTTGCTTATTGTGTCAGAGAATTCATATGATTTAAACTGGCATGGCTTACATAGATAGTGTTGCAGAAATGTTTGGATTTACATACAAATTGGTTCAATATTGCAAACAACTCATCTATATTATATTTTACCACGTCTGCTCCCGGACCACTTGGGCTAGCTTGCGGACCACACTTTGAGAAACACTGCACTATTGTAATTCCTCTGGCATTACATTTCTAGTTTTACTAGAATACTATTATATTCTAATTGATCCACGATGCGTAATGTTAGAAATGTAGGGACGTAGAATGTTTTTCAAGTATATTAAGGATTCCCCTGAAAAACAGTAGCGCTCTCACAAAAACTTGTTTGGATAAGACATCTTATCTTCCTTCACGGTGAAAAGCACGGATGATTTGCGTTTCTATAGCAATTAGACCTTTCTCAAAAAGAAATGGCATTGTGTCATAAGTAGCCTATCAAAGTAGTGGCCTTGAGGAACTTGAACCAAACCAACCCCCTACCAAGTTAAGTTCAGAGCGTATGTTACCATAGTGACTTACATAGCTTGGGTGAACATACAGTACCCAGTCAAGCCAGTAAACCCGCCTTCTGGAATGTTTCAACATTAACCATAAACAATAACAATAAACATGACATTATCATTCAAATAAATTGTTTATAGTATAGTCAAAGCTCAACAGGTCTCCAAACTATCACTAGAGCTGAGATCATGACAGATGAACAAGGTTGTGGGGAGTTGAGTTGAGAAATCCCCCCAGCACATATTGAATTGTGTGAGTGTGTGTGTGTAAGTGATGTCACTCGTCAGGACCAAAGAGGGAACTGAGAGTGGTCGAAGGAAATCGTGAAGTTGCCCGCGCGCTGTTGGAAATATAACAATTGATTATAAACCCAATGTAACATTGCTATCCATAGTGGGATGATAAACTGTTAATGAGAATGCCTGACTCGTTTTCTTATGACACAGGCTCTAATCTAGGAATAATGCTATAGGACTCCTCCACCTGCCGATTAATTCGGGCGGTTCCTCAACATAACACGTACTGGTCTGGAAGTAGGTCAGAGATTACATACTGATCCGGACTGCGATACTCACCAGCGTGTTAAACAGTCAAGCAAATTCCTATGCTACAGAGGGTCAGGCTGTGCTAGGTTTTCGCGACCAATCTAGACTATCGCTGGCAAACTGCCCACCGCTGTGTAATGCTTGGTCAGTTCATAATAACTTGCCATCTCCCAAGTCAGGAGTTTCTACGGCGGCGATAACTAATCCTAGTCGTCCATTATGCTAGCAGCGTTACCTAAACTGCTACTCTGGTCAATAAGTACAATAGAAAAGCTATGCGGATCAGAGCATAACAATTTATTTGTCAGGTATAAGTTACTCATCCAATACATTTTAGAAAGTACATTTAAATGAATAATGTGAAAGTTACGAAAACAGGTTGAAGGAACATTAAGGAA
>NC_055966.1:12144736-12197236 GCF_018492685.1 Alosa sapidissima
CCTCTCCACCTCCTTTACCCACCCCTCAATTCTCATACTTACTTCACCTCACCCCTAATCTAACACCCCCACCCTTATCTAACACCCCCACCCTAATCTAACACCCCTTATCTAACACTCCACCGCCCAACTCCAACCCTAAACTGAGAACTGCCCCAGGGGTCAGCACTCTTCCACTTGTCTTCATGTATTTTTCTCTCTCAGGATGTGGCGGAAAATGGAGTGGGGCAGATATCAAGCAGGGCGGACAGGGGTGTCCCTCCCTGTCTTCAAAAAACTCTTAAAGACCCAACTCTTCCGAAGATCTCCTCTCCTAGTGCTTCGGACAACCTGACACTCCTACCATGCTCTTCCCTCCTCTACCTCCTTCTTCTCCTCATCCCCCTTTTCCCTCCTCTACCTTCTTCTCCACATCCTCATCTTCCCTCCTCTACCTCTTCCTTCTACTGTACCACTTTCTCCTCCTACCACACTTTGACCACTGTCCTCTAGTGTTGACAGATGCAGTTGTAATTCCCAATCCTATCCTATAGTATTGACAGATGCAGTAGAAATTCCCAATCCTATCCTATAGTACTGACAGATGCGGTAGTAATTCCCAATCCTATCCTCTAGTGTTGACAGATGTGGTAGTAATTCCCAACCCTATCCTATAGTATTGACAGATGCAGTAGAAATTCCCAATCCTATCCTATAGTACTGACAGATGCGGTAGTAATTCCCAATCCTATCCTCTAGTGTTGACAGATGTGGTAGTAATTCCCAATCCTATCCTCTAGTGTTGACAGATGTGGTAGTAATTCCCAATCCTATCCTATAGTACTGACAGATGCAGTAGTAATTCCCAGTTAAGGTCTTCTCTGTACTGTGATTATCTTGCTGTAAGTCACTTTGGATTAAAGCATCTGCTAAATGGATGAATGTAAATGTCACATTCACACAGTACTGTCTACCAGCTGGCAAACAGGCCTATATGATGAAGTCTGAATAACATTGAATTGCCAATGAAATAACTGAGCTATTCAACTAAAGTAACATTGACACAATCTCTAGCTCATTATGAATTCATCACATGTACAGTATGTAAACTTTGGGGCAGCCGTGGCCTACCGAACCTCGACCAGTAGGCACGGCTGAAGTGGCCTTGAGCAAGGCACCTAACCCCTCACTGCTCCTCGAGCGCCGCTGTTGTTGCAGGCAGCTCACTGCGCCGGGATTAGTGTGTGCCTTACCTCACTGTGTGTTCACTGTGTGCTGAGTGTGTTTCACTAATTCACAGATTGGGATAAATGCAGAGACCAAATTTCCCTCACGAGATCAAAAGAGTATATATACTTACTTATACTTATACATAAGGAATTATAAATTAGTTTACTGCTTGTACCTTATGAATTCATCATGAGTTCTGTATGTACACATTAGGAATTCATACAACAAAGGAAAACACACTGGTAACACATACTAAATATGACTCTATCAGAGGCGGACAGAGTACACAGCTTCATTACTTGAGTAAAAGTACAGATACCCTTTGCTAAATTTTACTCAAGTACAAGTAAAAGTACAACAGTCAGATGTCTACTTAAGTAAAAGTACTAAAGTACTTGTTTTTAAAAGTACTTGAGTATCAAGAGTACAAGAGTAGCCTACATTTTTTTTTTTTTTTTTTTCAAATATTGCATTACTACTGCCACAGTGCTTACATTTATGTACAGAAACGTCCTACATGGAGTTATGAAAAATGTTAATGTTAATACCTTGAGGAAAGTAAAAGGAATTGAAAGTAAAATCAAGTCATTTTCATCTTTTTACCTTACTATGTTGCCAGGGATGGGCAGTATTTCTGATACATGTATTTAAAATATGTATTTCAAATACAAAATACTATTTTGTAATTGAAACACTTGAAGCGAAAACTAATTAACTCATTAACTCATTACTCATTAACTTGTTCAGAAAATTGAAATAGTCTGGCGAGTTGGGGCCACAGGTTGGCACATTCCCGGGATGGACCTGTTGCGTCTTCATCCATTGTTTCGTCCATGGTTTTGTCTCTTATCTAAAACTGACCATGGAGTTGACTTTGGCGGAAAGCTGAAGGTGATTGCTGATAGGCTGTCCCAATCAGTGGCGCCTGCACAATCCAATCACGTTTGAGAGGGAAACAACAAATTGAGGATTTCCGAGATTTTTCTTTTTTCCCTTTTTGTACTTGAGTAAGCGAAGCTAGCGAAGCGGTCATATAATGATTGTCAAAGTTTTTTTTTTTTCCCCCGTCATCTACTTTCTGAATTTTTGGTCAACGATACACGGGACACCGAAACATCGGTGCACATGAAATTTGGTGGGTATGTAGCCCCACTAGACTTTTACGGAAAAATGTTGTTTCATCCCCGGGGGCTACTACTTGACCTGGCATTCTCTGGGGGTATGCCAAGTTTCGTAGAATTTCATCCATGGGGGGGTCTAAAAAAAATTAGGTTATCTGTACATTTAGTGACTGTACACTCATTGGCCTGTAGATGGCGGTGCACACATATACACATGCACATATACACATGCACACACACACAGGCACGCACATACTATCGGTATTAGAACGGCCGATACATAATTACAAATTCAGTAGGATTAAAAGAAAGCCAAATATTCATCATCATCATCATGGCTGCATTTCCAGTATTGGCAATACGTAGTTTGTCCACTAGATGGCGCATCGTTGCAGTGAGATGTAATTTTGTTCGAAGTTAAAATTGGGTTGGAAAAACAATGGACGCTTCCTACAAGGACTGTAGTTTACCGCAGAGAACGTCTAATAAGGATAGGACGATGTTCACATGAAATGTAATTCCCATTTCTTCTTGAAGCCGAAATAAATCTGAGGATGTTTATCGGACATGCTTGGTTTTTACTGCAGGTACGTTAATCTTATAATATCAATAAGGACCTAGGTAATGTTACCGTTAGCGTTGGTTGAGTGATGGAGGCCAATTTGATTGATTGCATTTGTAGAAAACTATAAATGCAGTTATACCAAGCAAATTGATAGCAGCACTGTAATTGTATCTTTCGACTGTCATTTGTTGCACGTGCTACAAAAATCATTCTGTGCAATGGAAGATTTACCAACGTTACACCGGTCTGATACAGTTTTCCCTATACATGCGTGAGACTGAGACGCCTGTTTATTTTGTTTTAAGTGCGTGCAGGGTGTGAGAGGGGAATCGATGTGCTTTGATTCCAGCTTGGTAGTTGTAGTCTGTGAAATTAAAAAGCATGTGTGTGTGAAGTATCCAAACAATGACACCTTCATTTCATTATGGCTGCTTTAGCAACACACCTTAAGCTAGTGGTGCTTAGTGGGTCCCATTTAGAAGTGGCTACTTCATTCGCGCTTTCCTTGACTCATGGAGCCGCGTGAATTTTATTACAACTTTTCGCCATGATATGGCAGTTTAAGTCCGCTTGATACTGTAAGGCGTAAGCCATTGGTTTCCAAAGGAGATTTTATTTGTGTCGCCAGCATAGCCTATTGACAATTTATGTTGTAAATAGGCCTACCTTATAAGACTACCTGTAGCTTAGGGAAGCTAACAGCTTTCTATTAGGATCTAGTTTGTTAGTTACAGTTTTGTCATAACTCCCTGATGCATTTTTGCATTTAGAATAGCCAGAGCATGGATATCTCAATCGGAAAATTAAACAATATCGGGTGCCTATGGACTAGGCTGGGTGAACCCAGCCTGATCTGCCCGCTATTTATTTTTTGATTTCTTAAAAGATTGAGCTTGGTCTGGTGAAAGCCAGACTAGCCATGGACCTCAGTTACACAATGCAAGGGAACATGAATCAGCCTATATTTGCACGAACAATAACGGACAACAGCTCTTCAACTTTGGCCCGTTAAAATGTGTATGAACAGTCTAGCGACGCATTTCATCAAGGCCCATTTGGACATGTCAGTTATTTGCACCACTGGTTAGATGTAAAACAGCATTTCGTTTCAGACTACTGTTACTTAATTTGTGCATTAACAATAACATTTCAGACTACTGTTACTTAATTTGTGCATTGACAATAAAGTATTACATGAACTAAAGATGACTAAAATCTTATGTAGAAGAAGAAACATTCACAAAAAATCCATCCATCCAAAAATGACCTTTGTTTTTGATAGCTGTTGAAAACGGCATGGAACTGACAGAGATGTTTTTGTTCATAAATAAATAAATAAATAAATAACATTATGCTGATACCTTTTGCTTTTCCCAAATACAATGTAGCCTACAGGTGTAAGTGACCTTTCATCAATCCAGTTGCAATGGATGAACTGTGATGAACTGCCCTACTTGTGATTGTTTAGAGATTTTAAAGGTTTTATAACAATGCTACATCTTCTTTGGCTATTCTACAATCTATTCACCTTTTCAGCACCAGTAGGCTACTTTCTGTGCAGCCGCACACACACACACTCAGGCATGCCAAACAAGCATACACAAAAGTTTCAAGAGTGGGGGATGGAGTAAAATATGGAGACAAATTGAAGTGTGATTTATTTTCGCGGGACGGATGTACAGGACCAACATTGAACCAATGATTTACTTTTTGCAGTGCTGTCTCACCTCACGGCCCTGAGTCAAGCATTCTGTTCTGCTATTATGAATTTTCATAACATATATGTTGTCTATATAAATGGATTTGATTTTCTCTCTCTCTCTCTGTCTCTCTCTGTGTCAGCAGAGAGCAGAATAACTGAATATATAAAGGATGTTTAAGGCCTCTGTCTGTGTTCACATATAACGTCTTGAGCCACTTTTTCCCTGTCACTCAAAGTGTCAATATCAAGCTGAAAAAAAGTTAAACTTCTCTGGAAAAAAACACAAAAAAACGCATTACATCAAGCGCTTTTTTGACAGCTGACCAGTTATAAACTAAGTAATAAGAACCAGCAGAAATGGAGACATTTATTTTTTCGTGGAGTGAAACTGGACGTGTCCCAAAGTGTCTGGTCTCTGTGCGTGTTTATCATAGTCGCTAGGAAAACTAGCAAAAACTAACAGCGGTACCTCTGGATTAGCTCACGTTGTTATGGCAATAAAATACTCTCTCAACTGCTTTTAGCTGCCAGGAGTTTTTCAAACTGAGAACCACCCTGGCCAAACGCTTTCAAAAAGATGTCATGTGTGATCTTTTTGATGTCACAGTTTAATAGGGAGCTAGAGATGAACTTGCCTTAAAAGGGAAGTAGGGGTCGGGGTCAGTTGATTAGGGTCAGTTGATTTGGTTAAAGGAAGTGGGGGTCAGTTGATTAGGGTCAGTTGATTTGGTTAAAGGAAGTAGGGGTCAGTTGATTTGGTTAAAGGAAGCAGGGGTCAGTTGATTAGGGTCAGTTGATTTGGTTAAAGGGAAGTATGGGTCAGTTGATTTGGAATTAGGGGTCAGTTGATTTGGAAGTAGGGGTCAGTTGATTTGGTTAAAGGAAGTAGGGGTCAGTTAATTTGGAAGTAGGGGTCAGTTGATTTGGAAGTAGGGGTCAGTTGATTAGGATCAGTTGATTTGGTTAAAGGAAGTAGGGCTCAGTTGATTTGGTTATAGCTGGTTGCTGTGCTATTGGCTGATATGATGATGATATTGATGATATTGTAAAGGTAGATAGTGATGAGACACACACAGACACACACACACACACACAAGCTCCCACTGATAGTGATGATATTGACATGTGCGCCTGTGCATACGCCTGTGCATGTGTGTGCCTATGCGCGCGTGTGTGTGTGTGCGCGTGTGTATGATGTGTGTACGCCTGTGCGTGTGTGTTTGCGTGTATGTATGTGCATGCCTGTGCATATGTGTGCGTTCACGGTGCGTACATGTGTGTGTGTGTTTGTTTATATGTGTGTGTGTGTGTGCCTGCTCTGACCTAAGGAAAGAGATTCAGCCTAAGCCTGAGCTCATTTGTTTTCATTTTTAAGTTTGAAGAAACACAGATGGTTTGGCAATAGCTCTGTGTGTGTGTGTGTGTGTGTGTGTGTGTGTGTGTGTGTGTGTGTGTGTGTGGAGGATAGCAGACTGATTCCATGTTTTTTTTCAGGGCTGAACACTGCTTCATAAGAATATCATTGTCGACTTGTTAAGACGTGTGTTTGCGTGTGTGTGTGTGCGCGCACGCGTGTGTGTGTCTGTGTGTGTATGTGTGTTTGTCACTGTCGTTCTGTTGACTTTGTTAGACATGCTCACTCTGCACCAATTATTTAGAAAAGTATCTGATTCCCCCACAGATGGCTGTAAGGCTAGTGGAGCCAACATCTCACTCCACACACGCACACATGCACACACTCACACACCACACCACGCATGCACGCACACACCACACGCACGCACACAAACACACACACACACACACACACACACACAAACACCACACACACACACACACACACACACACACACACACACATGCAAAGGAGTCTGAGAGGGGCAATGGAGCCACAAAGTCTCCTCAGCCTACAAAACACACACACACACACACATGCAGAGGAGTCTCCTCAGCCTACAAAACACACACACACACACTCAGAGGTCTGGGAAGGGCGATGGAGCCATAATGTCTCCTCAATCTACAAACACACACATGCACACACACCCCCACACATACACACACACACACACACACACACATCCATACATAAGTCTGAGAGGGGCAAAGGAGCGACAACATCTCCTTACTCTACAAACACACACATGCACATACACACACGCGAGCGCGAAACAAACAGACATAAATATACATACATAAAGCACACACACCCACACACACACACACACACACACACACACACAGACACACACGCAAAACAAACAGACATAAATATACATACATAAAGCACACAAACACACACCTACACACACACACACACTCTCACACACGAAACAAACAGACATAAATATATATACATAAAGCACACACACACACACAGACACACAGACATCTCTAAGGCAACTTGGATTTTGGCTTAAAATTCCAAAAGACATTGGCTCCACAAATCCTGCTTACTTCTAAGACAAACACACACACACACACACACACACACACTCACACACCTCAGGATAGAAGACTTCAGCCAGCTAACGAGACCACTGGGATGGCGAAGGTGTCTCATGTTACTGTGGGAACCGTGTGTGTGTGTGTGTGTGTATGTGTGTGTGTGTGTGTGTGTGTGTGTGTGTGTGTGTGTGTATGAGTGTGTGTGTGGTTTGTGGTTCCGTGTGGTCCAAGCATTCTGGTTCTCTGAGTGATGACAATGACACGACAGCTGCCAGTACTCAGAGGAAACAGAACTCAGCACACACGAACACATACACACACACACTCTCTCTTTCTCTCTCTTTCACACACACACACACACACACTTACACACAAACACACACACACACACACACACACACTCTCTCTCACATAAACTTCATCATAAGATATCGTACCTAAATATGTCAGGCTCATACACTCTTTCAAACACATCAGTTCAACTACACAGCACACTCCATCAACCACATCAATTCCACTCCAACCAAGCACTTCAATTCAATTACACACATACACATTTTCCGTACACACACACACACACACACACACACACACACACACACACACTCCATCAAGCATATCAATTCAACTACACACACTTGATCTTCAGCATCATCAATTTAACTACACACTGGTGGTCTCATCAACTACACACACACACACTTTACACAAACAGTAGTTCACACACTCACACCTCATTCAAACTCACTGAAACAAAACCCGCTCACAGACAACACACATCTGACACACACACACACACATACACACAAGTTAAACACACAAATAGCTTCCACAACTAGCATGCACACACAGCAAAGCTACACATCAGGCTCACTTTGGGGCAGTCGTGGCCTGCTGGTTAGCGCTTCAGACTTGTAACCGGAGGGTTGCCGGTTTCCCCGAGCACCGCTGTTGTAGCAGGCAGCTCACTGCGCCGGGATTAGTGTGTGCTTCACCTCACTGTGTGCTGAGTGTGTTTCACTAATTCACAGATTGATCCCTCACGGGATCAAAAGAGTATATATACTTACTTTAATTTATTATTGATAAATTAACTGTTGAGATCATGTGAATGTGTTCATGTGTGTCACAGTTTCATTTTTTTACAACTTTATACTATGGATATAATAACATACTATCACAAAGTTAATCACATACTATCAATGAGTTAATCACATGCTATCAATAAGTTAATCACATACTATCAATAGTCCTGCAATGTGTTTAGCCCGTTCATGAGATCTGGCCTGGTGTACATTATGGTTACAAACACAAAAATGCAAATGCACAAAAATGACAAATAAAAACATAAATGAAAATATGAAATATAGAAGAAAACATAAACACACACAAAACAACCCAAACTGCAACTTAAATGTCCATGCAATGGCTGCTTTGGTGCTGATTTGGTGTGTGTGTGTGTGTGTGTGTCCCATGAAAGCAGACAGCTGAGTGCCGGAGGTCCTTTCAGCTTTGTGTCTGCACTGAAGAGTGTGTTTGTGTGTGAGTGGCAGGCCTTTGAGTGTGTGTGTGTGTGTGTGTGTGGATGTGTGGTGTGTGTGTATGTGTGTGTGTGTGTGTGTGTGTGTGTGTGTGTGTGTGTGTGTGTGTGTGTGTGTGTGTGTGAGAGTGAGTGGCAGGGGTCGTGATCCTCACAGTTAACGCCTGGCTTGTTGCGATCAGAGGTGAAAAGCTCGCCTGTCTGTCATCCCGACAGCCATGACAGCCATTCAGCACACGAGAAGAGACACACACAATTAAAAACACACACACACACACACACACATGCTTGCAAACACCCCACATACACACACAATGACTCCATACACACACTTAGCAACAGTTCTCACATATACACACACACACGAAGAAGACTTTGCCGTGATTTTTAAAGTTTTGAAGAGCACAGAGAAAAAGTTCACACGCATGCAAAGACTTCACTGAAACAAACAAACACACAAACAAACACACACGCACACACACACACTCACTCACACATATAGTCAAAAACCTAATTCTATTGATACTCATACAGCAACTCATTCACGGGCCAATCTGGTGAACATCCAAGGAGAGAGAGAATGGGGAAGAAAGAGAGGGATGGAGAGAGGGAGGGAGAAAGAGATGATGAATAGAGAGAAGGGGGGTGGAAGAGAGAGGGGGGTGGGGAGAGGGAGGGAGAGAGAGAAGAGTGAGGGGGAGGCCCCAGCTGTCAGAGAGAGGCAGGTCCTACACAGCCAACCACTCACAGCATGTACCTCCCCCTCTCTCATTCTGTCTTTCTCTCTCTGTCTCACTCTGTCTTTCTCTCTCTGTCTTTCTCTCTCTCTCTCTCTCTCTCTGTCTCATTCTGTCTTTCTCTCTCTGTGTCTCATTCTCTTTCTTCTCTCTCTCTCTCCATTCCTCTATGTTGAGTTGAATCCTGAGTTTTTCTCAGAGGTCTTCAATACTCTGCCAAAAGCTGGAGAACTTACTATACTTGTCTTTGTTCGTAGCTCCTCTGCAGTGATGGCCACTAGAGGGTACTACTGAGCCATGGCTCCTACTGGCCTGTCTCCAGTAGCGTGTGGGTTGTGCTTCAAATGATGTCAGAAATGTACAACACATAACTGCTCTGTCTCAACTTTGTGTGTGTGTGTGTGTGTGTGTGTGTGTGTGTTTGTCATCTTTGGCTACACGGGCTGTCACAGATCATCAGACAGTAATCAGATTCTCTTCTCCTCTACTGTCAAAATGGCTTCATGATTAAGACTCAGAGAACACCCACACACGCCTGTGTGTGTGTGTGTGTGTGTGTGTGTGCATGTGTGTGAAGAGGGTGAGGCTGTGATCCTCAATACGTTTGTTTAAACAAACTGCATGTCTGTAAGCTGAGAAAGAGTATGACTTACAGGAATGCACAAGACACCATTTCCTAATACAGACAAGTCAAGACTGTGTGTGTTTGTTATCACTGTTGTGTGTTTTTTCTACATTTTCTGTCAGCATTCCTGCAGTTAACGCAACTATGGCCAAACAATGTTTTCATGAGGGTGTGTGTGTCTGTGTGTCATTTTATGTGTGTGTGTGTCATTCTATGTGTGTCTGTATGAAACTACTGAGTTCCTTATGCCAATGAGCACTTTGAATACTGGATTTTTTGAACTTCTGCGCACTTTGGACTCTTCCTTGCTTTGTATTGATAGAAGTATGTTACAGTTTTATACAGGTTTGATCAAACACAGGATGCGTTGTGATGCCTTTCATCCTAAGTTTGCATCAATACTGTCAGCACATACATAAAATCAAATCACACACACACACATAGAATTATACACACACTCACACATGTCTACCCTGCCTATCCCCACCTCACACAGACGTGTGGAAATGAGAGAGAGCACTAGTGTGTGTGTCTGTGTGTTCGAAGTGAGAGTAAGTGTAGGTGTTTGGACAAAGGTAGATGCCTCCACTGAAATCCTATCCTGGTGTGTAATGTGTGTGTGTGTTCCTTAGGGAACCTAGAGGCCCTCTTTAGATCTGACCCAAGTCTCCATCTCCTCCTCCATCTCATCCTCGTCCACCTCCTTCTCCATCTCCTCCTCCATCTCCTCCTCCTCTTCCTCCATCTCCTCCTCTTCCTCCATCTCCTCCTCCTCTTCCTCCATCTCCTCCTCCTTCTCCATTTCCTATCTCCCTATGGAGTAATGGTGGATTATCTCATGAATATGTATTGGTTCCATATTATTGCATGTTAAGCTCTGTGTGGTTGACCCAGTAGTGGCTGTCCCACAGACCAACATGACCAATCATCTGCAGGCCCAAACGAGTCTCTGCGTCTCCACAGGCCCAAACGAGTCTGCGTCCGTCGTTAGTACTGGTCACAGCTCGGGCGGTGCATATATTAATTTTGATGGCTACTTTTGTTCAAGTCCAATTTTCTTCATATTTACTTCCACTCGCTGCAGATTAGATTCTTTATTTGAGTCGGCCTGGAAAACCGAGAAGTTATTACCATCAAAATAGATTTCATGCCCGGTAGCAGTATGCTCACACATACACACAAACACACTCTCATGCTTAAACACATAGACATTCCCTAACAAGACACAAACACGTGCTTAGTGTTCACACACACACACACCCACACACATAGGTCATTGAAATCAAAGCAGCAGGCATGTGTTTCTATATTTGCCTTTTATATGTGTGTGTGTGTGTGTGTGCATATGAGAATATTAATGAACTATTTCTTCTGTAGACCCCACTACAGACACACCATCAGATGACAGCACACACGAGAGAAAGATGGAGAAAGAGAGAGAGAGAAAGTGGATTTTGGACAACAGTCATGAAGATTTGAAAATACTTTGAAAAGAATAGTCTCCTCTCTCTCTGTGTGTGTGTGTGTGTAGTCAGCTGGCTCTGTCTCTGCTGAATTATAGATTACAGAGCAGAACAGAACAAGGGCTGGGCACACACACACACACCATGGTCTCATCAAAGAGACCAACATCAAACACACTCCCGGGTGGAACAGGGCGGTTCACATCACACAGGCCTAATGGGCATGCACATGCACACATGTGTGTGTGTGTGTGTGTGTCTATGTCTCTGTGCACATGTAAATTGTATGTGTGCGTAGGTGACTCGTGTGTGTATATCCATGTGTGTGTGTGTGTCTATTTCTCTGAGCACATGTATATATATGTATGTGTGCGTATGTGATTGTGTGTGTATATGTGCATGTGTGTGTGTGTGTATACAGTATGTGCATGTGTGTGTGTATATGTGCATGTGTGTGTGTGACAGTGTGTGTATATGTGCATGTGTGTATGTGACTGTGTGTGTGTGATCTTAATGAGGCAGAAAGCAGCTCTAAATCCAGCAGCAGTGCTGCCTCTCTGAAACCCTCATTATTACACAAAGATAATTGTAAAGTCTGATGTGTATGTATGTGTGTGTGTGTGTGTGTGTGTGTCTATGTATGTGTGTGTGTGTGTGTGTGTGTGTGTGTGTGTCTGTGTATGTATGTGTGCATGTGTGTGTGTGTGTGTGTGTGTGTGTGTGTGTGGGGCTGAGGAAGCTTTGCACATTTTGGCTGAAGACTTTAGCATGTCAGCATTATGTAGCCCACCCACAATAGCTGAGCTGGAATACTAAACTACCCTTAACAGGGTCCAGACATAAAAGAAATAACACACACACACACACACACACACACACATACACACACACACAGAAAGAGACAGAGAGAGAGTGCAGGAGGACAGAGGGTATTTCACAGTGTTCTTTATTTCACAGGCAGTCTGAGTGGAATGCAGTGTGTGAGAAGACACACACACACGTATGCACAGTGTTAGCATTAGCTGCAGGGAACACACACACACACACACACACAAGCGCACACACACACACACACCTCTGTTTAGAACATGAGCGGCAGGGAACTCTCTCTCGCACACACACACATACAGACACACAGCCATACACATACAGACAGACATACACAAACACATACACAAACACACACACACACACACACACACACACACACACACACACACACACACACACACACACACATACAGACACACACACACACACACACACACACACACATACAGACAGACACACACAGACACACAAACACACACACACCTCTGCATAGTGTGAGCATGAATTGCATGGAACTTGCCATGACTGTGTGTGTGTGTGTGTGTGTGTGTGTGTGTGTGCGTGCGTGCGTACGTGCGTGTGTGTATGTGTGTGTGTGTGTGTCTCAGAGGTACACTGTAAGCATGGCATAGATAGGTTATAGAACACAGGTCTGCATGCAAAACACTGTCTGGCCTGTACCAAAATAGACATTCCTACAGTATGTACATCGTGCCTGAACAGGGACGCCATGTGCAAACACAGTTAGCAGACGCCATGCTGGTCCCTCATGCTAGCAACTCACACACACACACATACACACCCACACAGTGATGAGCCCGTCACAGTAGGTATGCTTTACCCTGGTTAGCACCATATCTTATCTCAACTGAAATTGAGATTGGGTCTGGACTAGGTTCATTCACCTCCCATTTCCAAGGGTGTCAGCAATGAACGCTGATCAGAATGCAGGCCCCGGCCGTGGTGCGACTGGCTGGGGTACCTGCACCGTACGCCGCCGACCCGGGTTCCATTCCCGCCCCGTGGTCCCTTCCGGATCCCACCCCTGCTCTCTCTCCCACTCACCTCCCGGCATTCTCCACTATCCTGTTTGATTAAAGGCATAAAAAAAAAATGTCTCTGGACGCAATTGGATAGATGTAAAACCAGGAGATGACACGACATACATAAATTCAAATTTGCAAAAGGTTTGTCTGTTTTCCCAGGCTAGTTATGCATATAAATTGCACAATTCCTCCATGAGTTTGTCTGTAATTGCACGGTGCTTATCCATGGGTTTGTCTGTAATTGCACAGTGCTTGTCCATGAGGTCGTCTGTAATTGCAGTGTTCCTCCATGGGTTTGTCTGTAATGCAGGGTGTCTGAAACTTTCTGATGTTCTCTTTTCAGTGAGGTTCTGGTAAATGCTCCACTGACCTAATGAGATTTTGATACATGCTAAAGTGTCTTGCTGACGTTCCCCATGAGGTTCTAATGTCGGAATTATGACCCTGATCATGACCTGACCATAGCATTGGCACAACTTAGATAATAAAAACATGACATCTGTCACATGCACAGAGCTTACGAGAGTTACGCCAAGCACATATCTGCTCGCTTCTGGCTCTAAACCAGTAGCTATACAGTAAAGAAACCACACATAAACAGTTTTACACTCTCTCTCTCTCTCTCACACACACACACACACACACACACACACACACAGTTTTACACTCTCTCTCTCTCACACACACACACACACACACACACACACACACACACACACACACACACACAGTTTTACACTCTCACATACACACACATAAACAGTTTTACACTCTCTCTCTCTCTCACACACACACACACACACACACATAAACAGTTTTACACTCTCACATACACACACATAAACGGTTTTACACTCTCTCACACACACACATAAACAGTTTTACACTCACACACACACACACACACACACACACACACACACACACACACACGCACACACACGCACACACACGCACACACACATTAACAGTTTTACACTCTCACACACACACATAAACAGTTTTACACTCACACACACGCACACACATAAACAGTTTTACACTCTTACACACACACACATATAAACAGTTTTACACTCTCACTCACACACACACACACATATAAACAGTTTTACACTCTCACTCACACACACACACACACATAAACAGTTTTACACTCTTACTCACAAACAGAATAAAGCAGATCTCTGCCCTAACACACACACACACACACACACACACACACACACACACACACACACACTCATCAGAATGTGGGGCTCTTTTGTTGACTCCAGACTCTTCTCTGCTCACTCAGTGTCCTCCTAGCAGCGGTCCTGCCTTCTGATTGGATGGTGTCATCTGGGCAGGGCCAGCATTGGCGCTGGATTGGCTGCTCCATGCCAATGTCGCTCTCTGATTGGTCAGAGGTCTTTTTTGGGCGGAGTCTGCTGTCTGACTGATCTGGGACGTGAGGGTGGGCTCTGAGGTATGATTGGCCAGTGAGGCCTGGGCAGGATCTGAGCCCTGATTGGCCAATGTCACCTGGGAGGAGCCTGGGCTAGTGGGCTGGCTATTGGCGGGCTCTGCTCTCTGATTGGACGTTGGGATGTGGGCAGGGTCTAAGAGGGGGCTGGACTCTAAAGCTTGAGGAGAGTGCTGATTGGACCTCCTCAGCTCCTCCCATCTCTTCCGATTAGCATCTATGCCGTCCACCATGGGTTGCAGCCTTGCATTCAGCTTCAGCAGAGTCTGAGGGAGACAGACAGAGTGGGTTTTACAAACACACAGACACAGTAACACACACACACACAGACACAGTAACACACACACACCTCATACAGGGGCTTGCAGATGCCATCTATCCACTCCAGCTGCAAGGCCGGCAGCTCATCTTTACGGTTGCGGTCGAATATCGCCTAAATAAAAGCAGGATAGAGAGCCTTTTATTCATGTGACTGTTTGTGTGTGTGTGCGTGTTGTGTGTGTGTGTGTGTGTGTGTGTGTGTGTGTGTGTGTGTGTGTGTGTGTGTGTGTGTGTGTGTGTGTGTGTGTGCGTGTGTGTGAATCTGTGTGAGTTTGACAGGGAGATACTGTAGCTATCCATCAGATGTACTTACTCACAGACAGTCACATACATACAAACACGCACACGCACGCACACACACAGACACACACACACACACACTCTCTCACACACACACACTAGCTCTCTTTCTCATTTTCACATGTCTGTGTGAGGATAGAGTAGGCATGGTTGAGTGTGTATATAATTCTATGTATACAGTATGTGTGTGTGTGTGTGTGTCACACACACACACACACACACACACACACACACACACTACTAGTATAGTTAGTCTCAGACAGAGTCACACACACACACACACACACACACACACACACACACACTCACACACGCACACGCACACATGCACAAGCACAAATACTAATACAGTAGTATAGTTACTTTTAGACAGAGTCACACACACACACACACACGTGCACACTCACACACACACACACAAACACAAATAGTGTGGTTACTCACAGATGGAGTCACTCACACACACACACTAAAAGTGTAGTAACTCACAGATGGAGTGAGTTTGAGCTCTGATCTCTCTCTGTCTCCTTGTTCAAAAAACTCACTGGTCACCAGCTCTGCCACCTACAGATCAGTAGAGAGTCATTACACACACACACACACACACACACACACACACACACACACACACACACACACAGAAACACAACTGTGACTGTGTCTTACCTGTTTGGAGATCTCCCAAGGTCGCGTCACTGCACCCAGGTCACATGCCGTCATCAGCATCGACCTGCAGGTGTGTGTGTGTGTGTGTGTGTGTGTATGTGTGTGTGTGTATGTGTATGGTATGTGTGTGTGTGTGTGTGTGGGGGGGGGGGGGGGGGGAAGTGGAGTGTGTTAGACCCTCTGAGTGTCTCTTGAGTCACACCTGTGCTGTGTCGTTTCTGCCCATGTGGTTACCTGAGCACCTCTCGCTGATCTTCATTGGTCAAGCTGAACTGCCCGGAGAGGACACTCTCAAAGAACTCAGTCCTCCTCCTGCACAGGGAAACCACAGCAGCGAATTAGATCATTCACCAATGACTGGCCCTGCAGTCATAAAAGGTAAATGGATTTATATACTGTAGCATATTTTCCAAGTGGAAACGAGGTGAGTGTGTATTTCTTCGAGAGGACTGTGGTGTTTGAGTCATGAACTGTCCCACAGGGGAACGCTGAGGGGCCACAGGACGTGACAGGAGCTTAGCGCCCCTCAGTGTCTGGAGACGGTACTGCACACTCAACCCCTCACACTGAGCAGCCCTCCCTTTCTGCCTGATGGAAGCCAGCCGGACACTGGTCTACAGATACACACACACACACACATATATCACATATATATATATACACACACATACACACACACAAATATACACACACAAACACACACACACACATATATACTCTCTCTCTCTCTCTCTCACACACACACACACACACACACACACACACACACACACACACACACACACACACACACACACACACACCACCCCCACCTCAGCACACACACGCACAGAAACACACATATATACACACACATATACACACACACTCAGCTTCTTCTTCTCGGGGCTTATTGCTTAAGTAACTCACTGGAAGTAGCCTGTTTAAGGAGTTGCATCATCTTGCTGTATTCTTTAGATGTGTGTTTGTATGTGTGTGTGCATGTGTGTATGTGTGTGTGTGAGTGTGTGTGTGAGTGTGTGTATGTAACTCACTGGAAGTAGAGTGTGAGGTCAGTGGAGAGGATAGCCTGTTTAAGGAGTTGCATCATGTTGCTGTATTCTTTAGATGTGTGTTTGTATGTGTGTGTGCACGTGTGCATGTGTGTGTGTGAGTGTGTGTGTGAGTGTGTGCATGTAACTCACTGGAAGTAGAGTGTGAGGTCAGTGGAAAGGATAGCCTGTTTAAGGAGTTGCATCATGTTGCTGTATTCTTTAGATGTCAGACTGGCGAATATGTTGTGGCCCTGCAGTCAGGAAAACACAGTTACAGCAAATTAAACAGAACACAGTCACAGGTACAATAGTCACAGCTACAATAGTCACAGCTACAATAGTCACAACCTACAGACCTGACTTACAGCTACAATAGCCACAGGCTACAGAACACAATCACAGCTACAATAGTCACAACCTACAGAATAGTCACAGCTTCAGTGGTCACAGCCTACAGACCCGACTTACAGCTACAATAGTCACAACCTACAGAATAGTCACAGCTACAATAGTCACAGCCTACAGTCGTGATAAACAGCTACAATAGTCACAGCCTACGTATAAGTCGGGACTTATAGTCTTCTGTCTACAGTCTGTCTTTCTGAGACGGTCGGTGGGGCTGTGATGTCACACTGTGATGACACTACCTGTAAGCGAACACTCCACCAGGAGAGTTCTGTCCAACTTAATTCATTTCAGCTCTTACTGAGCACCCCAAAGGATTCAAACACACACTTCTGCTAGTTGCGCACACACACACCTCACACTCATACACTGTGTAAACGTGTTAATGAGAGGCAGGCTGCAGTGTGTGTGTGTGTGTGTGTGTGTGTGTGTGTGTGTGTGTGTGTGTGTGTGTGTATCTGTGTGTGTATCTGTGTGTATGTGTGTGTGTGTGTGTGTGTGTGTGTGTGTGTGTGTGTGTGTGTGTGTGTGTGTGTGTGTGTGTGTTTGCCTGGAGGAGTAATGGATGTGGAGCTAAAGGCCCATTAGGGCTGAAGGTAAACTTGATAAGAAATTAAACACTCGCCTCAGGCATCCATACTCTCACTGGGAAACAGCCAGCTCTCACACACACAATGATACACATACTCACACACAGACACACATACTCACACACACACTCCCATATACACACATACACACTCACGCACACACTCACACACATATACTTCCACTCACACACACTCACACACACACAAACACATACACAAACACTCACACACACTCATTAACACACATCTACACGCATACACTCAAACAGCATTTACTGTATGTGCGTAAAGCCAGAAGCTTGTTATAAGCACTGCCTAGTCTGTACAGTACATTACAGCTTTTCTCGATTGCTTTGACCTGCTTAAAGAAACTGGGATCCACTTGGTCTTCATGAACACCTTCTTTGCACAGCAGAAGTCATCTCTTGCAAATGTGTTCACACGTTTTCATTGGGTTCACACATTTCTCACACCTTTTTGCAAAACAGTTCATACAGATGTCATTCAAAGACCTCAAATGAAGACCACTTTATTGGTTTCCACGTGCTAAACAAAAACGTGTGTGCACATTCGCAAGAGATGACTTCTGCTGTGCAAAGAAAGTGAAGACCAAGTGGATCCCAGTTTCCTTAAGCAGGTCAAAGCAATCGGGAAAAACTGTAAAGTAGGGATGCACGATATATCGGCGGCCGATATATTATTGGCCGATAAGTGAAAAAATTAAAATATCATATCGGTCCGATAACAGAATTCTGGCCGATAATTTGAGCCGATATTTTTTAAAGTCCTAATTTAGGCCTACGTAAGGTCCGTCTGGCTACACTGAGCTACTTGAGCTTGGTTGGCTATACTTTTTCCTCAATATAATGTCAGCGGTGTGAATGTATTTCACCACTCTAACAAAATCTGTGGATATGCGTTCATTTGGGAATCTGTGCATCTCAAAATCCTCTCGTGAATGATCATTTAACCTTATCAGAGCAGAGCTCAGCCCTATCTAGAGTCGTCTTGTGCTGATGTGTTTGCACTTTACCGCGCTGGTCGGGGAAATAAATAAACAAACTCGTTAGTGGGACGAGTACATAAGTAGGCCTAGTTCTAAGTTGTGTTTTAGTATTATATTTGCATTACTTTAGCTTGGGTTTTGTATTATTACCTAGAAATATGCTAACCATTCCTGCTTCAGTTCCAGACAGGTCATCATAATAAGTTATTAAAACCTTCGGGGCTAACCCCTTTCATTTCTGCTGCAGCAGGTTGTGCGCAACAGAGTAGACGGACATAAGATACAGTCTGAGGAGTTGCAGCTTTATTCAGTTACCCGCAGTTGAAACTAAACCTAAGTTTCCCTCACAAACTCTGATTTGGTCGCTATACTGTAGCTTATTTCCAGCTGAGCCGTTTATGAGTGTTTAGTCCTAAATGAAAACGATTCATACTCTCTAGCCACTCACTCGCAATTCACTGACGTCAGGTTCACTTAAAGGAGCCACACATACTGTAGGGCTAGGCTACTGTTATGTTGACTGCTGTACTATTGAGGACTATTATGAGTTCTGTCCATCATTTGGTGGTAGGTAAAATTACTTCAAGAGTAATATTATCGGTTATCGTATCGGTATCGGCCACAACAAACCAATAAATATCGGTTATCGTTATCGGCCCTAAAATTCCATATCGGTGCATCTCTACTGTAAAGCAATCGAGAAAAACTGTAAAGTGACGGTGGGTACTGTGTGTGTGTGTGTGTGTGTGTATGTGTCTGTGTGTGTCTGTATGTGTGTGTGCGTGTGTGCCTACAGCGTGGGAAATAAGTATTACACGCGTCAACATTTTTTTCAGTAACTATACTTCCAGTGAGGCTATTTGCATGAAGATGACATTGGTATTAATCCACACATATATAAAAATACAAACATTAATGTCCATAAGTACAGTTATGAGGAAAAAAGTTGAATGGCAATGTTGACGTGTTCAGTACTTATTTTCCCCAAGTGTGTGTGTGTGTGTGTGTGTGTGCATATTTGTGTGTGTGTGTGTGTGTGTTTTTGTGTGTGTGTGTGTGTGTGTGTGTGTGTGTGTGTGTGTGTACTGTATATATATATATTTATGTGTGTGTGTGACCTGGCTCTGCAGGATCATGACGGCGTGGTTGAAGTGATGATGCTCCAGTGTGGCTGAGGTGCCATACAGCAATGCCAATGCCGAACCCGTCCTGCAGGGGGCACCAGAGAATGAAGGAGGAACATCACAGGAGGAACACACAACTTATTTACAGACCTATCGGAAAGTCACCTATTTCCACCTGTCCCCTATGTTCGCCCTCTTACATGTATGTGTCCCTTACTATTCATTTCTATACAAACCAAGACGGCAGATTCCTAAAAAAATGCAAGCACCCACACCATAAGTGTATCTAAATTAGCTATGTACCAAAAATGACATTTTACCGTGACTCGAAGAGCTGTAGACAGTGTTGTAAGGCTGTGTGCACAAATCCGCTTGGAGCTCCAGTGGAATTTTGATTTTGCAACGAGAATTCTCGGTCTAACCATTGATGTGCCGAGTGAGTGGGCGGAAATTGGGCACCCACCAGCCCAGCACCAAACTCCGAGCACGGTAAACAAAATAAAAGCAGTAAAAGCTCCTGTTAAGAACCAAACAATTTTGTTCAAATCTAAACACCTATGGCTACTGAAAAATGTACGGTTCATTTATCAAATGTTATTCTGAAGTATTAAAAAACATGTTTTAGAATTTTGGAATGAAAGGGGTGGAAATTGGTGCTTTTAAGATTCTGTTCTAAACACACACCCTCCCTACAGACCTCTAAACGCACACCTTACACACACACACCCTACATACACACACACTGTTCTAAATACACCCTACCTACAGACGTATGTTGTTATTGTGTGCTTGAGGTTCTAAAAATAAAGAAGTTGTAGTTCTGAAACACTGAAAAACCAAACCAATATACTAGCGGACCCTCAAGACCCTGACCCAACCAACTGACCCAGAAGTGGCCTGGAGGTGGTACTGACTTGGCCTAGAGGTGGTACTGACTTGGCCTAGAGGTGGTACTGACTTGGCCTGGAAGGCGTTGTTGGTTCCACGGTGATCCAAGTCGTGACACAGACAGCCCACCATGAGCGCCAGAATCTCCGAATCGGACAGAACCTCCCGGAAACCAGCCGTCTGGACAAACACACACACACACATGCACACACACAGAGATAAACAAACCTCTTGTTACATATAAAGCCCCTGTTGTCCTGGGCCAGTTCTTAGCTACACAGGCCATTCACGAAAGCTTTTCTCCTGTCTGAGTAGACTTCTGCTGAGGAGCTTACACACAAATAAACAAACTCCCACATTCTAAAGTTGCCCCAAAAAACTCCCACATTATAAAGTTGCCCTAACAAAGTCCCACATTCTAAAGTTGCCCCAACAACCCCCTTCCTGCTCCACACTGGCCAGACAGTAAATAAAAAGCTTTGGACAGGTCAAACAGACACAGACTGACCGTGCACACTGATCCAATGTTGGAGTGTGTTGGAGTGTGTTGGGGCAATGTGCACGCAGCTAGAGCTTTTCTGAGGTCAGGTGTGTGTGTATGTGCGTGCGTGCGTGCGTGCTTGCATATGTGTACGAGAGAGAGAGGAGGGGGAGTTGTTTGGGAGGAGAAGGAGGTAGGAACTCACAGTGATGATGACGAACATGCACTGGGACACGTTGAAGGCGTGACGCCAGTTGTGGTACGCCACCGTCCGGTAGTTCTTTCTCACGGTCAGCAGCCAGCGACACAGAACCTGACAGTGAGAGAGACAGAGGGGGAAAGAAAGAGAGAGGGAGAGGAAGAGGGAGGGTGAGGAAGAACGAAAGATAGAGAGAGGGAGAGAGAGACAGTGAAAGATAGAGAGATTGTCTCATCTAACGTGCTGCACCAGACGACTAAATCGTCTCATTTTGTTTGTCACACTTTTCCAGTCACACAAGGCCACATCTTCATTAGCTGGCACAGACCGCAGTTGAGGTGATCTTATAGTGTTAGAGCGCACACACACACACTCACACACACGAGTACATGGACACACTCACACACACACACACACACCCACACACACACTCACACTCATACACACGAGTACATGGACACACTCACTCACACACACACACACACACACACCTCATAGTCGATCTTAAATTTCTGCACGACTCCCAGCTCCAGGAACATTCTGAGGGATGCAGTTGCCATGGCATCGCTGTCCAGGGAGAAGTCGTTAAAGTGGAACTGGTCAATCCCCAACTCACCAGTCAAGGGGATCTTAGCTGCCTGCAGGACACACATACACACACACACACACACACCACAGAAACACACACACACACACACACACACAAACCACAGAAACACACACACAACCTTTTCTACACAAGAACATCAGATCAGATTGTCTTCCAGATCATGGAACTCCACTGGTCTACTGGAGAGCCCTCCCTGAGGAACCCTACTGGAGAACATCACACAGTAGCCCTCCCTGAGGAACCCTACTAGAGAACATCACGCAGTAGCCCTCCTTGAGGAACCCTACTGGAGAACATCACACAATAGTCCTCCTTGAGGAACCCTACTGGAGAACATCACACAGTAGCCCTCCCTGAGGAACCCTACTGGAGAACATCACACAGTAGTCCTCCTTGAGGAACCCTACTGGAGAACATCACACAATAGTCCTCCTTGACAGTGGCGATTCTAGACATTTTTAACAAGGGTGGCCCTAGTGGGGCACTGATTAATTCAAGGGTGGCATGAGGCAAAACATCCAGATAAACAGAAACAGGCTCAAGATGTTAAATTAGCACAAATACATTAGGAAAACCATGCACCAAACACCATACTCATCAATTGAAGGGCAAAGACCATACTCTCACATACAATGTCTTTGTATTTGAATAAAATGCAAATACAAATAAACAAACATATTAAATCTAAGTTGTCTATTAATGGGTTATGCTGTGCAAATACAAATAAACAAACATATTAAATCTAAGTTGTCTATTAATGCTAATGGGTTATGCTGTGCTAAAACAAATTCCATCATGGGGACATTAAAATATATTATATTCTATTATATGGCTATCTATGGCCATCTATTTCTGTAATTGTTAAAATAATTTGACCTGCTTTTTTTTTCTGAGCTGGCAAAGAGCTATAACAAAGTCATCCAAAATCAACAAACACCTCTCAACTAAATGCCTAAAATACTTTTGTATGAAACATGAATGAAATAAACACCAATTAAAGACTAACCTTAATCTAAACATAATGTTACATTCATACAGACCCTAAGGCTCAATCCCATTTGTCATTCTTCCCCTTCTCCTTCCCCTAGCCTACCCCTTGTCCCTCGAAACAGAGTGGCAATACATCGGGGTGAGAATATTCCCCTTGGATATAGGACACCTGCCTATAGGGGACAGCAGGGACGATCAAAAGACTTTTTAATTAAACATTATTTACAAAGAGACCACACCGAAAGTTAATATTTTGTCACTAGCAATAACTTACATCTGTCTTTTGTCAAATACAGTTGCACTTTCAGCTCTGAACAAAACCGTTCAGAATATATTTAAGCAAAAGTGGAACGTGCGCAATGTTTCATTTATTCCTCCTGGTCGGGACGAATAAAACAGGCATGGGGGACGAAAGAAACATACAGTTTAGCCCAAGTGCATCAAGAAAGGTCCCGCCATAGACCGTCATAATGGCCAACCATAGACTAGGATTTTGGGGTGGCACCTGGGGTGGCCAGTCAAATTTTAAGGGTAGCCTGTGCCACCCCGAGCCACCCTTCTGGCTCCGCCCCTGCTCCTTGAGGAACCCTACTGGAGAACATCACACAGTAGCCCTCCCTGAGGAACCCTACTGGAGAACATCACACAGTAGCCCTCCCTGAGGAACCCTACTGGAGAACATCACACAGTAGTCCTCCATTAAGGAACCCTACTGGAGAACATCATACAGTAGCCCTCCCTGAGGAACCCACAGACCCACAGGTGAGCATCAGATACAGTAGGTGGACTCACCTTCAGTCGGTCCACCTCAACCTTGGAGCATGTGGCATGGTAGGACAGCATCTGCAGGAGACAGTGTGACACACACACACATACACAGACACAAGGACACACAAGACACATAGACACACACACACACACACACACACACACACACACACACACACACACACACATACACACACAAAGAGACACAAGAACATAAAGAAACACACACACATTCACACATTGTACACAAAAATCATACCATTATCACACACAAACACAGACACAGGAACACTCAGTTGCTGCAGTGCCCTTTTGAGATTCAGTCCAGAAGAGACACTACTATGAGTGCCTACAGGAAGTGATGTCATGAACTCACGTCCAGTGCCACAGACTGCTTGGCCCAAGTCTTCTTCACCTGGTTGTACATCATAGTGTTGTTGATGCCCAGTCCACAGAAGATCACAAACGCCTACCGGAGATCACACACACATGCGTACACACACACACACACACACACATGCGTACACACACACAGACACACACACACACACACACACACACACACACACACACACACACACACACACACACACATGCGTACACACACACACGCATAGACACATGCACACACACACACACACACACACACACACACACACACACACACATACACACATGCGTACACACACACACACACACACACGTACACACACACACACACATGCGTACACACACGCACACACACACACACACACACACACACATGCGTACACACACACACACACACACACACATGCGTACACACACACATGTGTACACACACACACACACACACACACACACACACACACACACGCACGCACACACACACACACACACACACACACACACACACACACGCATAGACACACACGTACACACACACACACACACACACACGTATAGTACAGTGTGTCAGCATTGTGTGTGTGTGTGTGTGTGTGTGTCTGTGTGTGTGTGTGTGTGTGAGAGAGCTCTGGAGATGCTCTCCCAGAGGAAACAGCATTAGTCCATAGTCAATGCAATTCTACACAGTCTATAAATCTGTCTAGCATTTGCTCTTTAGCTGTTTACTTGTTTACCTGTTTACTTTTTACTTCTGCACTGTTTACCTGTTTATATTGACTGCACTGCACTGTTTACTTGTTTACATTTACTCCTGCACTGTTTCATCAATGCTCTTGCACTACTAACACCCAAAACTGCACAATATATATTATATAGATATAATGTCTATTGATACTTTCTGTAAATAACCCTCTATACTCCTTATCTGTCACTGACATGTCATCTGGAAAACCTGTATTTATTTAACTATACACTGTAGTACATAATTAATCTCTATCGTCTACATAACCACACAGAATACTGTACTCAACCTGCACTTTGGTATTTAATGCTTCTTTTGCACTTCTGGTTGGATGTCAACTGCATTTAATTGGCTCTGTACCTGTACCCTGCTAAATGACAATAAAGTTGAATCTAATCTAATCTAATCTAATATCAATACTATACAATATAGTCAATACAATACAACACAGTCTATCAATACTATACCATATAATCAAGGCAATACTACACAGTCTATATATCAATACTATAATAGCAATTCTTCACAGTCTATACTTCATAGCCGGCACCAGTTAAACATGGTGTGCCCCAGGGATATGTGCTCGGCCCCCTTCTTTTCAATATTTACATGCTGCCCCTTGGCCAGATTATCCGACTCAGCTTCCACTGCTATGCTGATGACACTCAACTGTACATCAACACCAAACCCTCTACCCATCTCCCTACCCATAGCATCCCTACCCATCCCTACCCATCCCTACCCATCCCATCCCATCCCTACCATCCCTACCCATCCCATCCCATCCCATCCCATCCCTACCCATCCCATCCCATCCCATCCCTACCCATCCCTACCCATCCCATCCCATCCCATCCCATTCCATCCCATCCCATCCCATCCCTACCCATCCCTACCCATTCCATCCCTACCCATCCCTACCCATCCCATCCCATTCCATCCCATTCCATCCCATCCCTACCCATCCCATTCCTTTGTTTGTCAAGTGACTTTAAGTATCCTGAATGGCACTACATAGATTTAGGCTATTGTTATTATTATTATTATTATTATTATTATTATTATTATTATTATTATATACCAATACTATATCATATAGTCAATACAGTCCTACATAGTCTGCATTGATCAGTACGCCAAATTACAGCAGCAGTCTCAACTCTGGGTTTAGAAGAGGTCAAAGGTCACACACTTGTTGTTGTGTCTTTTATTTTTGTTCTGTCTCAAACAGGCCCGGACTTAATTGCCTGTTAAGATGTCGCACAGGACTCCAATTCCCAGCATGCCGAGCTGCGCATAAAAGCGGCCACAACCTGCGCGTCATTCTCTGCTTCCTCTGCTTCTCATTCCAAACCTGGTGCAAATGGGCGTAGTGCTTAAGCCAGCAGTGTGAGAGACTGCAATTGCTCAGCACGAGACTTACGTCACGCCTTCAGCGCTTTATTTAAAAGGGACTGAACCTTGTTTTGTTTTCTCCAATTATTGTGACTTCAATAAATCTTTTGAAGAGAATTTTCCATGTCCGACCTCTGAATCCACTACACTTGTGCTTGTGTGTGTGTGTGTGTCTGTGTGTGTGTGAACAGTAATGCATGTGTGTGTGTGTATGTGTGTGTGTGTGTGTGTGTGTGTGTGTGTGAGAGAGAGAGAGAAAGATAGAAAAAGGAAGAGAGAGCGAGAGAGAGACTTGAACACACACCTCGAACAGTCTCTGGTCAGCGTCATTGAAGGTCTTCCGATCGAGACGATTCAGAATCTGAGCCACACCTACACAGGGAGGAGAATGATATCAGGAGGACTGATGGGAGAATGTGTGTGTGTGCGTATGGTTATGTGTATAATGTATAATGCATGTGTGTGTGTGTGTGTGTGTGTGTGTGTGTGTGTGTCTCACCTATGATCTGATGGGTGCGGTTCCAGATGGGGACACACAGCACAGACCTGATGTGGAAGCCAGACACATTATCTGCCTGGGACACACACACACACACACACACACAGACACATGATTTGCCTGGGACACATACGAGAGACAGCATCATACGGAGTAGAGATCATGCAGAGCCTGTGACTGTGTGTGTGTGTATGTGTGTGTGTGTGTGTGTGTGTGTGTATCCACACACCTCGGCATCAAAGCGCGGGTCGTGACACACATCACTGATGTTGACCGGCAGACCAGTAGATGCCACCAGCTCCGCAATGTTATTATTTATTAGCCAATCAGAGCATGAAAGCTTCTCCAGACTGTCATAAACACACACACACACACACACACACACACACACACACACACACACACACACACAGAGAGAGAGAGAGAGAGAAATATACACACAGACACACAAACACACATTTAAATGCGATGCAAGTCATTGACAAGGTGACAGGTCTACAGCTTACATTCTGTTACAGGTCCCTCCTTTTATAACACTCAACACTTGAGGAAAGAATAAAAACATCTCCATACCCATCAAACACACGCACACACACACACACACACACACACACACACACACACACACACACACACACACACACACACACCACACACACACACGCACTCACACACACACACACGAACGCACGCACGCACGCACACACACACACACACACACACACACACACACACACACACACACACACACACACACACATGGTATGAGAACAGGATAATATAAGGCCAGTGAAGTATGAAACCCCAGTGTCTCACACACACACACACACACACACACACACACACACGTTATGAGAACAGGATAATATAAGGCCAGTGTCACACACACAGTGAGCTGATGATGTCATTCTGACCTGATGTCTTGGTCCTTATTGCACAGAGGAGACATCAACTCAAACGTCTGAGAGAATTTCACCACCTGACACACACACACACACACACTCGTTATTTCATCTCATATCTTTGATTGCCACATCTATATTCTGTTTATTGTAATTCTGCTTTGGCTATGAAATAAAAAAAAATATCTATGACAATGAAGCTCTCTTGCATGGAACTGAATTGAGAGGGGGGGGGGGGCAGTGAGAAAGGGGTGATAGAGATGAAGGAGGAATGAGAGAGAGAGCAATAACTACCCTCTACTGCTTTTTTTTTGAGTACACTCCATTCATATCAAGGTTGCTTTATTAGCAGGAGTTGATTGAAACCGCCTGGGGTTGCAATACATTGCACACACACTCTCTCTCTCTCACACACACACACACACACACACACACACAGAAGATGCTCTCGGTCAGATTACTGTAATGGCTAGAGCTACAGAACCAATATCGGATCTAGTACACGACACTCAATGGAGCTCTTTCTCTCCCTCCCTCTCCCTCTGTGTGTGTGTGTGTGTGTGTGTGTGTGTGTGTGTGTGTGTGTGTGTGTGTGTGTGTGTGTGTATGTGTGAGTGTGTGTGTGTGTGTGTGTGTGTGTGTGTTGTGTGTGTGTGTGTGTGTGTTTATGTGTGTGTGTATGTATGCATGTGTGCGCATGCCCGGCCGACATCACCGCGCGTGAGTTTCGCAGCCCTGTGCCAAACATGGCAATATAAAATCTTAAACATCGCGCCCGTTCCTGTGCCAAATATGGCGATATATAAAATCTTAAACATCGCGCCCGTTGTAACTGCCATCGTTACTGCAGCAGAGAAAGATATGCTTTGGACACAGCAGCAAAATAAAACAGCTAGCAAAGTTTTGCTCCATATCTGCAGTTATAGGCAGCCTTGCAGTATGGCGCAGGAGATGTTTTTTGTACCCCTGAATACCATTGAGTGACAAAGCCCTATGTTATCTCTTGAAATATTTGAATCCTGTCTATTGTAATATGATTTGTGGATTTAAATAAAGAATTAAAATGTGTGTGTATGTGTGTGTGTGTGAGAGAGAGAGAGGGAGAGTGTGTGTGGTGTGTGTGTGTGTGTGAGAGAGTGTGTGTGTGTGTTACCGGAGACTGTATATCCTCCAGCAGGAGCACAGAGCATCTCTCACACTGTAGGAGGGTCAGTGCTCGCTGCATGATCTTCCTGACGATCTTCTCCAGGTCCGTCTGCTCCTCAAACAGATCATTCACCACCTCCAGCAGGGCCTGTCAAACCAACACACACATCACAACACGCACACATCACAACACGCACACACACACACACACACACACACACACACACACACACACACACACACACACAAATCATAACACACGCACACACACACACCACAACACACACACATACATACACACACACACACACACACACACACACACACACACACACACACACACACATACACATCAGTACACAAACAGTACCAGTCAAAAGTTTTGAAACACCTTTTTTTATGGTTCTTTGTTTTTAGAACTGTTTTTACTATGTAGAAAAACACTGAAAACTCAAAACTCTGAAATAACCCATGTAGGGTTATGTAGTAAACACATAAATAACAAATTTAACGTGTAAATATATAAATAACACATGTAGGGTTATGTAGTAAACACATATAAATAACAAATTTAACATGTAAATATATAAATAACACATGTAGGGTTATGTAGTAAACAAGACAAGTGTACACAGAGGTGAATGTTTCATATTTTAGCGGCCAATGTACCTCTTGCCATTCCCTCCACCAGTTTAGAAAGTTACAAACTGGGAAAGGTGTTCCACTAGTCCTGAAGGTGTTTCCATTCATGTTGAGCACTTGTTAGCTGATTTAGTTTACTTGAGAAGTATGAAGATGGTTACTGTAAATGGTGAGGTCACTAGTGTGATGTCATGAAGATGGTTAAATGATGAGGTCACTAGCGTGATGTCATGAAGGGCAAAGGAGGCTACTCTGAAGAATCGGATTGATGAAACATACTTTGCTTTCTTCTGTTAAAAAAACTGCATTTGTTTAATGTATTAGATTCATACTTCTCCTCCTCTCTCTCTCCCTCCCTCCCTCCCCCTCTCTTTCTTTCTCACTCCTTATCTCTCCATCTCCTTATCCTTCTCTATGTTTCCATCCCTTCCTTTCTTCTCTCTCTCTCTCTGACTCACCCTGCTCCGTTCATACTCTTTGCGGGACTCAGAGAAGAGTTTGGCGTTTGAGATCGATATTCCGCAGAAGGGTAGATACATCTGCAACACCTGAGGGAGAGAGAGAGAGAGAGAGAGAGAGAGAGAGAGGGAGATGCTTAATCCTCCTTTATTACAGTAAACCAACATTAGAGCATGCAACATACAGAGGGAGAGAGAGAGAGAGAGATGGACAAACAAAGCAAGAGGAGTGAAGTGCAGTATGATATGAGAGAAACACAAATGCATGCACTCAGGGACACACACACACACGCGCGCACGCGCGCAGGGGAACTGCCTTCACACTTCAGAACAGAGCAAACCCCTAAGCCGTGATGTTGATGAATAAATCATCACTGTGAAGTCATACGCACACACAGTCTTTCACTCTCAATACACACACACACACACACACACAAACAAACTTTACTGACTGGGAACAGAGGGGGTGAAATATCACACATAGAAGTGTGTGTGTGTGTGTGTGTGTGTGTGTGTGTGTGTGTGTGTGTGTGTGTGTGGGAAATAAAGATCAGTCTGCTGAACTCTGCATCTGCAATACAAATAAACAAACACACACACACACACACTTTTCTTTCTGGTCCATCTGGTCCTCTCCTGATAGACTGTGTCCTAATAAAGTATTGATCTGACTAATGAGTATTGATCACTGATTAGACACAAGATGGACAGGAGCTTTAATTGGACAAGAGGAGAAATGTCACATCAACAGATCTCACACACACACACATACACACAGACACTCATCTACACCCACACACACAACAAACACACACACTCTTATACACACACATACACACAGACACTCATCTACACCCACACACACACAACAAACAAACACACTCTTATGCACACACATACACACAGACACTCATCTACACCCACACACACACACAACACACACACATACACTATTATACACACACATACACACAGACACTCATCCGTGGGGCAGCCGTGGCCTACTGGTTAGCGCTTCGGACTCGACCAGTAGGTACGGCTGAAGTGCCCTTGAGCAAGGCACCTAACCCCTCACTGCTCCCCGAGCACCGCTGTTGTTGCAGGCAGCTCACTGCACCAGGATTAGTGTGTGCTTCACCTCACTGTGCTCACTGTGTGCTGAGTGTGTTTCACTAATTCACGGATTGAGATAAATGCAGAGACCTAATTTCCCTCACGGGATCAAAAGAGTATATATACTTATAATCTACACCCACACACACTCACAAGATACACACAGACACTCATCTACACCCACACTTACAGACACTCACCCATACTGACACATTCATACACACACACTTACACTCTTAAATACACACACACACACACACACCAGGGTTTCCGTTGTCCGGTAATTACCAGACATTGGCCGGAAAAAAAATTAAATGTCCGACAAAATTAAATCTCTCCGGTCAAATTGTCCGATTGAAATTGGCTAATAATCCCGTCCCCCTAACGCAATCTGAATTTGAGAATAAGCCTTAAAATGTAAGCCTATATTAAAGCAATACGTCCTCTGGCTATGTTTTTAAAAGTACCGTTTAGAAAGCTATTAAACAACACGCATAGCCTATGCTGCATTTCAAATAGGAAGCGCACGCTTAAAACGTCCATGTTAAACAGCGAACAAATAAGTGAGGCGGTTCAAACATGGCCAGGCCCAGGCAGACTAGCCTTAAAAGTTTTTTCAGAGGCCAGACGCGATGGATGATGATAAATTGGCAACGTCTGAAGCCTCTGATGTCCGGTCAACTCCACCACCACCAGATAAAAAGCAGTGTCGGGCGTATCTGTCGGAATCATGACGTTGGAAGTGGAGTTGCGGGGTTGCGGGGTTGCAGCCGCTCCAAGACACTGTCATTCTCCGTGTACACGCAACTGTGTTCTGTACCCAAAGCGTAGGCCTATGCTTTCTCTGTCTATGATCTGCAGGGTTAGGGCCTCCTCGACGAGGAGATTGCTGGTCCGCGGATCATTTCCGGCACAATTAAACGGTATCATTGAACCGCGGACCAAAAGAAAAAGAAACTAAACATTTCCCAGAATAGGAAACATTTCTTAATGTATTGTTATCAAATAAAGAGGCATAGCCTTAGGGGGTAGTGGTGTGAGCGCTCATTCTTGTGTGCGCGCATCTGTGCAAGTTAAACAGTGGAACCACTGGAGATAACGTGGGTAGCAGCAACAAACAACGTTAAAACAATGAACGAAGCGGACTCTTGCTGTCCATGAAAACATACATACTGGCTAGATCTTGTTAGGCATGTTTACGTAATTTAGGCTAATGAACATGTTGCATTCTAATCAGCCTGATTATGTCATTCTTTAAGCTGCATAGCCTGTCTCCAGTTTTCCTCAACTTGACTAATTAAGAAGCGATAATAGGATATTTGACCGGCATATCATCAAAATGTCCGGAAAACGAAACCTCTGCCGGTCACTTTGACCGGCACAATTTTTTTCTAGCGGAAACTCTGGACACACACACACACACACACACACGCGCGCGCGCATACACACACACGCACGCACACGCACACACACGCACACACACACGCGCGCACACGCACACAAATGTACGCACACACACGCACACACACACACACACACACGCACAGTCGCACACACACGCATACACACACACACACACACTTTGAAAGTAGGCTACCCCATATTTACACCTATTTTAGCACCAATAGAGTGATAGAGTGAGTCAGCTAGGCATGTTCTACCCTGGCAACAGGGCACAGCAGTCTGTGTGTGTGTATGTGCTTGTGTGTGTGTGTGTGTGCTTGTGTGTCATGTGTGTGTGTGTGTGTGCTTGTGTGTCATGTGTATGTGTGTGTGTGTGTGTGTGTATGTGTGTGTGTGTGTGTGTGCACCTATGTGTGTGTGTGCCTATGTGTGTGTGTGTGCCTATGTGTGTGTGTGTATGTGTGTGCGTGTGTTTGTGTGCCTATGTGTGTGTATGTGTGTGTGTGCATTTGTGTGTGTGTGCGTATGTGTGCTTGTGTGTCTGTGTGTGCGTGTGTGTGTGTATGTGTGTGTGTGTGTGTGTGTGTGTGTGTGTGTGTCTGTGTGTGTGTGCGTGCGTGCATGTGTGTTTCGGGGCGTACCTTTTCGTCGTCCTCTGTGAAGTGTGTGCCAGTGGGGTTCTTGTTGATGGCCTGCACGACTCCGATGACCTCTCCGTCACTGTTACAGATGGCCACGCACAGGATGCTCTGGGTCTTATAGCCTGTCAGCTTATCAATTTCATCACTGAAGCGGTGGTCCTGACACACACACACACACACACACACACACATACACACACACACACACACACACACACACACACACACACACACACACACACATACACACACACACACACACATGTATGAACAAACTGTTAGCCTAAAGTTCATCTTGCCCAAAAGAGAGATTGTACAGAGGATAGTGTGTGTGTGTGTGTGTGTGTGTGTGTGTGTGTGTGTGTGTGTGTGTGTGTGTGAGAGAGAGAGAGAGGATAGCGTGTGTGTGATGTTCCAAATCTTCCCTCTTTACTGTGAGCTTCCCTGTTGACTCTGCACTGATTCAACCTTGAACAAGCAGCACAATGCTAAAGAAAGGAGTCAAATACATCACACACTCTTCTGTGCGTGTGTGTGTGTGTGTGTTTGTGTGTGTGTTTATGTGTGTGTTTGCTGGAGCAGGCTGATTCTTCTTTTAATGGCATCCACACACACACACAAACACACACACACACAATATGTGTGTGACAGGTAATGACGGAGCAACAGGTATATATATGTGTGTGTGTGTGTGTGTGTGTGTGTGTGTGTGTGTGTGTGTGTATGTGTGTGTGAGAGAGATTCAGAGAGAGAGAGAGAGAGATAAAGAGACTGTACTGGTGTGTGTGTAGTGGTATATGTGTTGGGTGTGTGTGTGTGTGTGTGTGTGTGTGTGTATGTGTGTGTGTGTGTTTACAGAGGTGTAAGTGTCCATCGCTGTTCCACATTAGGACTAGTTGCCGTTAAAGACCTCCGGCTGAAAGTTATAATGGTCCGTAAGCAGTAGCCAGTGAAAGCTGAATGTTATGATGATGTGTAAGCAGTAGCCGGTGAAAGCTGAATTTTATGATGATGTGTAAGCAGTAGCCGGTGAAAGCTGAGTGTTATGATGATGTGTAAGCAGTAGCCGATGAAAGCACTGCCCGCTCCTGACCCGCACCCGCGCTCTACTGCTCCGCTCGTGCAGAAAGCGTTCGCACTGTGACGAGAGGGGTGTCGCAAATCACCTCCTCCGACATAATGGCACTATTGATGCCAGTCGGCCTGGCACCGCGCACTTTTGCTGATAAAACTCTGCTGAGCAGTTACGGGAGCAGAGCTCAGAATGCTCAGGGGCTCCGCAACCAAATGAGCTCAGAATCATCTCCAACTCTGAGCTGTTGTGTCAGTGTGTGTGTGTGTGTGTGTGTGTGTGTGTGTGTGTGTGTGTGTGTGATGAGTGCACGGGAGGGGTATATTAACAGGGTCAGTGTGTGTGTGTGTGTGTGTGTGTGTGTGCGTGTGTGTCTTTACCTCGTAGGCGTTGGGGATGTTGACCGTCTCCCCGTGCTCCGCTACGTAGCCAATGATGCCCTTACCCCACGGCACCTGCACCTCGTTCGAGTCTAGAGTACTCGAGGACGGCCGTACCGTAGTGCCCGAGTGCACGTCGAAGAATTTGGACACAAGCGTTCTCTTGTGCGTCGGTCCCTCCACGAGGAAGAGCGAGCACCGGTCCGCGTCCACCATGATACACACGTTAATGAGGATCTTGTAGCTCAGGTTGGTCATGTCCAGGTCATTGGAGATGTCCTTCACCAGCTCGAGGAAGAACTCGCGCTCGTTCGACTCCTTCAGCCGGTACTTGTAGTCGATGGCGCTCGAGGCATACTGTGGGACGTTCACGCGGGACTCGAGCAGGGCGCTGAGGATATGCGCGGTTGTTGGCGGCAGAGAGCTGGCTTTCCGCAGGAGCGCGCGGCGCCTCATGCTGGACTGGGTCTCGTGAGCCGTGAGACTGATGTGCTCGTCGTACGTCATGTGCGCAGTCGTGGCCTTGGAGCGTGCAAAATTCCGCCGGAGCTCCATGTGAGAAGAGCGTCGCTTCATCCCGTCTGAGTTCGCGGGCCAGACAGGCTCCCGCGCACTGCTCCGATGCTTCTCATCCTCAGGGGTGCCTTTGGAGGGCCCGTGCTCTTTCAGCCACCGACTCACGGCGTCACATTTGCCCTTGCGCGTGAGGTACTCTTCCACCATCTCCGGGTGGCAGTCCAGGAAAGCCTCCACATCCGAGAAATGAAAAGTCGCCATGGTGACAAAGAAGCAACGCACAGGTCGAACACAACAATCCCCGGATGCGTCACCCGTGGCGCGTGGCTTGGACTACTTCTGGTCCTCAGCGCTCAAGCGGTGATGATGCGCTCGAGGTACTAACATTCCCCTCCTGTGTTCCCGCCGCAGCAGTAAGTTTTTCCAGCGAGGTGCGACCTAGTGGAAAGCAACAGAATAACTAAATTCGCAGGTTCATAAATAAATCAGATACATTAATAAGTAGCCTACACTTGAGACTGATGGCGACTAGCACTGCGCGCGCCTTGTCCGGGCTTCTGTCAGCACAGCAGCAGCGGAACAAACCGGGACAAGCGTGCGACTACAGCAACCCGGCTATAACTTGAATATTTTCGAAAGCTAACGCGGAGCGCGGAAGTGTCTCAAACCACCTGAGACTCCCCTCCACTCCACACACACACACACACACACACACACACACAACACACACACAGACACACCTCGCTTCGCTTCGCTTCACCGAGTCTCATTTCAATACAGCGGAGTTTCGCAGTAGTTCCTCTCGAGACTTGGTTGAATCCATTGGTCCTCTATCCTCATCGGTCCTCTCTCCTGCAAGTTTCCGTCGACTGATCTTCCCATACAGCGAGTCGCGTCTCAAACAGCGGAGTGTGCCTCTGCTCTGCCGTGCGTGTGTGTGTGTGTGTGTGTATGTGTGTCAGTGTAGGATGGGGGAGAGAGAGGGAGAGAGATACCCTATACTGTACAGAGCTTTTAATCAATTAAACATCAGTCCAATCCGGCTGTGGTTTACTCCCATACTGTATGTTTTTAGTCGCTTTCGAGTAGGATTAGTTTCTCCGCCAGCCGTAGTTCTTTATCTTCCCCACAGGGGGAGCACTGCAGTCTGGTGGTCGCTTTAGACTTAACTGAGTGTGTGTCGTGTGTGAGAGTGTGAGTGTGAGTGTGTGTGTGTGTGTGTGTTTGTGTCTGAGTGTGCGTGTGCATGTGCGTGAGTGTGCGTGGGCGTGTGTGTGTATGAGTGTGTGTGTCTGAGTGTGTGAGTGTGAGTGTGTGTGTGAGAGAGAGAGAGTGTGTATGTAACACACTGTAACTGTGCCCGGCCACTTCAACTTTAAACGGTAGGCTGGCGGACTGTGTAAAGTCAGCTCATTATTTACAGTAGTGTTTACCTCATACTTACACAGAGAGAGAGAGAAAGAGAGACTCTCTCACACACACACCACACACACACACACACACACACACAAACACACACACACACAGACACACCTCGCTTCGCTTCGCTTCACCGAGTCTCATTTCAATACAGCGGAGTTTCGCAGTAGTTCCTCTCGAGACTTGGTTGAATCCATTGGTCCTCTATCCTCATCGGTCCTCTCTCCTGCAAGTTTCCGTCGACTGATCTTCCCATACAGCGAGTCGGGTCTCAAACAGCGGAGTGTGCCTCTGCTCTGCCGTGCGTGTGTGTGTGTGTGTGTGTGTGTGTGTGTGTATGTGTGTCAGTGTAGGATGGGGGAGAGAGAGGGAGAGAGATACCCTATACTGTACAGAGCTTTTAATCAATTAAACATCAGTCCAATCCGGCTGTGGTTTACTCCCATACTGTATGTTTTTAGTCGCTTTCGAGTAGTATTAGTTTCTCCGCCAGCCGGGTGCTGTAGTTCTTTATCTTCCCCGCAGGGGGAGCACTGCAGTCTGGTGGTCGCTTTAGACTTAACTGAGTGTGTGTCGTGTGTGAGAGTGTGAGTGTGAGTGTGTGTGTGTGTGTGTGTGTGTGTGTGTCTGAGTGTGTGAGTGTGTGTGTGAGAGAGAGAGAGTGTGTATGTAACACACTGTAACTGTGCCCGGCCACTTCAACTTTAAATGGTAGGCTGGCGGACTGTGTAAAGTCAGCTCATTATTTACAGTAGTGTTTACCTCATACTTACACAGAGAGAGAGAGAGAGAGACTCTCTCTCACACACACACACACACAGGGGCGTAGCAAGCATGGGGGATGTGGGTAAAATATGAAATTAAACGCTCCCGTAAAGGGTTGGAACCTTACCTACCATAACGGACACACAGAAAGACACAAATAGGTATGTGGATTTGATTGAACGGTCATCCAGCCAATCACATCAAGTTAGCGTCAGTGAAGAACCAGAGCCGCTCTGATCAAATTCAAAGTGTGCATCTTTCAAGGCTGTAGGCCTACTGCTGGGTCTGCATTATAATGTCTGCAGTGAGCATATTTGAGGTAGAATTAAAATGATAATTGTTACCGCATTATGCTAATTTAGTAAACCAAAATTCACTGTCTGACTGACAGTTTTTTGTCACGAAAATGTAGAAATGCAGGGAGTCAAAGTGAAAGCGGGGGTGCGCGCACCAAGGCACTTGTTCTGCAGAAAGGCCCTTGGCATTATCTCTGTCTATGATCTGCAGCTTTTCTTAAACTTTGGGCCTCCTCGACAATTACTGGTCCACGTAGCCGCGAAATTAATTTATGCCCGGTGCTTCACATGTCTGATCATTTGCAGCAAGACTGAATGGTATGGAACCAAAGTTTCCCAATTAGAAATACTTATTTAGTTTGGTGTCATCAACTATAGAGACATAGCCCAGTCAGCACACATCTCCAAGACGCCTGGAAAAGATCTAAACAGCTTTCCATTTAGAATGTCTTATTTGATCTTATTTGATCTTATTGCAGCATTTCACTGTCAATGTGCGTCGTAGTTCTACATCTACTGATTTTACTTAAGCTGGCTATATGCAATACAATTGATTTATATTCCCTTTGCATATGTTTGGGTAGACTTCAAACATTTTTGAATTTGAGCTTACAGTTCTGTCATTATTCTGTGTCCTTTACATTTATTTAATAGGTATTGTAGTTAGGCATATTAATAGCCCAGTGATACCTAGAAATTAGGCTGTTGTCTGTTAGGCAATTTATTGTTTAGCAGTCAGAATTTCAAAAACTTTTCGGGAGAGAAACTCTCTCAGAACCTCTCTCAGAAAATTCCTCCAACGTCCCTGTAGGTAGTTATTTGGCAGAATTGTTTCACTTCCCTATCCCACGACAACCCCCACACTTTTAAAAAGCTTGATACGCATCTGCACACACACAAACACAAACACAAACTCACACACACCACATAAACTCTCTCACACACACACAAACACAAACTCACATTCAATGCTATGAATACTTGAATTTCCCCTGGGGATCAATAAAGTATCTATCTATCTATCTATCTATCTATCTATTTAAGCCACTTCGAAAGTTTGTTTAGATCCAGTGATTCTGCCGTCATGGAAACGCTACATCAGACTTCGGTAGGCTACTCTATTCATTGTTTACAGCGCTAAAGCAGAGGGTACATCCATGTTTGATCTGCCTGCTATGAGACACAGTTCTATGCCGAGAAGTTGAGCTTGCACACACTTACACACACACATACACACACACTTAGGCACGGCTGTGTTCTGGACATCACAGCGGCTGTAGTGTGTGTTGTGTGTTCGTTCGGGTGTGTGTTTCTGTGGGTGTGTGTTGTGCGTCTTCAGGTGTGCGTGACCATCACACAGCCTGCATCAGGGAACCTTCATTTGAGAGATTTAATACTGGCGTGCCAGAACTACGGAGCGGGATTAGTCCGCCACGGCCCAGCGCACCACCGGTACCGACAGCAGTGAATACCACCGGCTGAGCCGCTCCCCGATCCCCGCTCGGGCGGAGTGGACTAATTGGCCAGGGGAGAGGGAATCTGTGTGGTGATAAATCTCCCGCGCTGCCATCCCACGAGGATCCCAATTAGATGTGGAATGCTGAGACTCAACAAAGCTGCGTGAGGAGGTGGACAACAGAACACACACTCTCGACTAAACAGCAAACACTTTCTCCATTCCACTCTAAACACACTCTTACAACAACATGCACACTCATAACACAAAACACACTCTCACAACAACATACACACTACACACACGCACTCCTAACACACACTTAATTAACCAGCAAATACTCTCTCTGTCCTGCACAGAACACACTCTTGGAACAGCATACACACTCATAACACAAGACACACTCTCACAACAGCATACTTTGATATCACAAAACACATTCATAGAGCAAACACACTCTGTCCCGCTCAAAACACAGTCTCACAACAGCACACATACCTTATAAGGTGCTGAGGGGAGTGGTTAGGAGCTGGGACATTCAGAACTGAGATTTGCACTTCAGCACCAAGGACAGCAGCCTACACTGATACCAGAAGACAAGGATCTGGCCTTCTCTCTCTCCTTCACTCTCTCCCTGTCTCTTCCTCCCTTTCTCTCTCTCCAGCTCTCTCTCTCTATCTCTTCCTCCCTTTCTCTCTCTGTCTCTCTGTCTCTCTCTCTCTCTCTCTCTGTCTCTCTCAGTTGTAAGTTGTATGCAGGCCCACCCACTATTATCTTTCTCTGTGATCGATTATCTCTCCTGTTCAGGTAAGTGACATCCGAGCCATTCCAGTGTCCAGTTCAGAGGTGGATGTTCTCAGCATGCCCGTTGTGCGTGTCCAGTAACCGGAGAATGGCTCTTTCATGCCGTGGGCTGCATCTCCGGTTAGGTTTCACAGCTCCATTCACAGCGCATTCTGAGCTGTCAGCACCATTGCACCAGGAGATGCTTTTGCTTTCCCAGCCGTGATTGCGCTCACGTGGCTGAGTTAGACGTGTTTTTTTTACTGTTGTCTTTAAACTGTGTAAAGGTGCTTGCACACTGTCCAGACGATGTCCAACAAACCCCAACAGTCTAAAGTTGCCAAGACAATGTCCAATAAATCCCAACAGTCTAAAGTTGCCAAGACAACACCCAACAAACCCCAACAGTCTAAAGTTGCCAAGACAACGCCCAACAAACCCCAACAGTCTAAAGTTGCCAAGACATAGACCCAATATTCTATAAGTTGCCCAGACGATGCCCAACTAATCCCAACGCTGATGGTGCAGACTGACCCTACAGTGGGTGTTTGTTGGGGCGGTGCACTTAGTTTCCCTGTTGAGCACGGCCACCTCAGGGCATCGCGCCACATGCATGCAGTGATGCGCTGGACTGTCCTTTACATTCCAAACGCTCTGTGCAGTGAAGAGGAGAGGAGAGGAGAAGCATGAGACAGGAAAACATTTCGAACCCACACACAGGGCAGGCTCTACTTACACACAAACACACACACACACAGACAGAGATAGAGAGACACATGTGTAGAGAGAGAGAGAGACAGAGAAGCATATGGACACACACTCACACACACACACACACACTCATGCAGAGGCTGTTGAGGCTTGTGGTGGTGGATTGGATAGGGTGTCAGTGCTTAGTTTCTGGTTGCTCTTGTGTGTTTGCAGGATTGTCTCCATGGCCATATCAGGGCTGAGAGCCCCCCACACACCAACACACACACACACACACACCCACACCACCTCACACACACACACCACACACACACACCCCACACACTTAGCCCTCTCTGTCAGGCACTACACTGCTCCAGTAGCTACCGCTTCTGCCGCTACTCCCTTTGGTACCTGTCCCAGGTGAGACCAGACAGCTAAACCAGCCCCAAAGAAGCCTCAGCACACCTCCCCTGCCCTATCCGAGAGTAGCTCCAGGATACCATCCCAGGTGAGACCAGCCTCAGTGTACCTGTCGTGCCCAGGTAAGTGTTGTCCTTGACTATTTACCCATCAGACAGGTACTGTAGATGCTCAGATATCCAGCAGAGATGCAGAGTGGGTCTGTTAGTGCAGAAGACACAATAATGATGATAATGCTGATGATCTGTGTGTGCTGTGTAGTTTTATGTGTCTAAGTGTATGTGTATCTGTATCTCTGTGTGTGTGTGTGTGTGTGTGTGTGTGTGTGTGTGTGTGTGTGTGTGTAGATGTAGTCTGATGTGGTCAGACAGAGGGAAGACATCTGGCATGAGATTCACTCTGACCGGAGTCTGTGTCTCTGTGTCTCTGTTAGCTATCAAGTCTGCACCAGCTGACCAGTTTCTACTAGGGTGACCATGGCCATGTCTCTACTAGTTGACCAGTTTGTCATGGTGTTCATGCGGCTGGAATCGTTATGTGTATTTGGGTGACAAATTTGAACCCTTTGCGATTCTTTCCATTTTTGACCCAATCCAGATTCAATCAGACATGTCACCATGGTTGCAATTATGACATTAAAACGGCTATAGCTGAATCATTATGTTTGTGCTCAATCCGACTGTAGGTTAGGGCTACTCAATATCGTTCTTATCAGGTGTGATTGATAAAATTGGGAGGTCTGTTCTAACTGCCCAGTCTGTTCTAACTGACCAGTCTGCATTAGCTCTCTACTGTTAGCTGACCAGCTGCTCTGCTAACTGACCTCCTTTCTGCTGTTAGCTGAGTCTCTACTGACCAATGGCCACTTGCTCTCAGAGGCAACAGCGCCCTCTAGCGGCCATTAAGGGTCATCGTCACTTCAGCTATGGGGGATTCGTCACACCAGAGTAAGAGCCTTCACCAAAGACCAATTTAACCTACTACTACTACTGAATAAGGCTTCATCTGCTAACAAACACTGTTACTGAATAAGGCATCATCTGCTAACAAACACTGCTACTGAAAAATACTTTCATTTACTGAAAATAGCACTGCTACTGAAGACTAATTCACAACACTTTATCCTCATTAACTCACACTATTGTTGTGTGTGTGTGTGTGTGTGTGTACGTGTGTGTGTGCTCAGGAATGTGTCGATTCAGCAGTACTATGACCTGACCCCCACAAAGAGGAGCTTCCTTCGTGCCACGGATCAGCTGTAAGTGTGTGTGTGTGTGTTTGATGGGTGGGAGGGGGTTGTGTATGTGTGTGTGTGTGTGTGTGTGTGTTTGTGTGTGTGTTATTCACTATCTTGTGGTCTGGTTCCCCAGCATCCCCAAACCAACTGAAATCAACATGGCGTAAGTAACACTGTAGAGCATCAGGATATTCAGTGACTTGGACTGTAAACATTGACATGGACTGTGTGTGTGTTTTAACAGGGAGAGCATGATTAAGGTGGCAGTTCCTCGAGAACAGCCCTACCAGTCACACACCGCCCGCTACACCCTGTTCCCCGTCCCCAACACACACACATATGCACACACACACACCCCGCTCACACCTGCCACACCACCACACTGTGCTGTGCTCAGCAAGACAAAAGGCAAGACTCCAGCGTGTACAGTATATGTTTGGGTTTTTGTGAGTGTGTGTTTCTGTGTGTGAGTGTGAGTGTATGCTTACAGACTAAAGTCAAATCCTGTTTCAGGCTCTCCTTACCGTCATGAAATAGTGATGGTTCCCATGGCAACAGAAAGAAAAGGCTTGTGCTGGCCGAGGCAAGTCTTTAGAAAAGTGAGTAGATTCCTCCACATCTCTCTCTTACACACACACACACACACACACACACAGTACATGCTCGCCATACACATGCACGCCCCACACATACAGACACACACACGCACACAAACATACACACGTACACAGGACTTTCTTTTTTACCTCAACTTCTCCCTTTCTCCCTTCCTCCATCTTTCCCTCTCTATCCCATTCTCTCCCTCCCTCTCTCTCTCTCCCTCCCTCTCTCTCCCTCTCTTTCTCTATCCCTCTCTCTCAGCATACTCCTGAGTCTCCTGAGACAATGTGCCCAAACACACCTCAGCCCCACTGGAACAACTCCCACTATATAACCACATACCAGCAGCAGTTTACAGGTAACACACACACACACACATTAAAGTTGGCAGGTTGTAGTCCTCAGGCTTGAATGAAAACTACAGCTCCCACAGGCATCTGACCTCTGACCTCCTCAGGTAGTGTACCTGGTGGCCCTCTGAAACTGGACAGCCTCCCTGACAAGACAGTTGCTACGGGGATGGGAGAACTGAGGCCATATGCAGTGCAGATGGTGAGGCAGGATAAACATACACACGCATACACACACGCACGCACGCACGCACACGCGCACACACACACACACACACACACAGGCTGTTGATAAATACACACTAGTTGCACTAACACTGCTTATCAATACACACAAACACACACACACTTGTTGCTGTGGAAGGCTATTCCATCAATTTTAATCTTTGCAGATGTTATAACTTTATTGTCAATAACCAATGTGAACGTATTGGCTGAAGGCTCCTTCCCTTTGTTTGAATTTGTTAGTGTAAAAAAAGCATGATCCATTATTGTATTGAGACCAAATACCCACCCATAGCACCAGCACTGTAACTGTAGACTAGTCCACAACTATTATGAACAACATGTCAGCTAGTAGAAATCAGTAGTAGTATCAGAAGTCCCTGGACAGATGTGTTGCTAGCATGGTGACATGGTGTATTACCATCCTGCTGTGCAGATGGAGCCGCCCCCCTGGGTCCTAGTGCCCTCCATCCCACCGGCTGGACGCTCGGCACGTGTCCTCCAAGGGCGGAGATCTCTGGGAAGCCACGCTCCTCTCATCAGAGAACACGCCAGGGCTCCGCCTTCCACAGAGACTCTTCAGCCAATGAGCTCGAAGGACATGGACTGTACAGCCAATGAGGACATGGATGGGAAGGCCCTGCCCACCTCAAGAACCAATAGCAGGGGAAGACTGGAGCTGAGGGAGGGGCTAATCTCCGTATTAGCCACCTCCCACACAGACACACGTCCACACACACAACACACCCCCCCACACACACGCCCCCCAACACACAGACTGGGGCAGAACAGGGGGCCCCTGTCATGGTTGGATCTGCAGAACTCCTTCAGCAGAACTGAAGCCCACCTCCGGTTTCACCAGTCCAACCACTCTGAGCACGTTGACCTGCGCGAGAACAATTGCTCTGGACGCAAGCACACATTCTACGGTGTCAATGCATACTACCTCCACTGAAACAGAGCCGGGCCAAAGACTGACTGTTCCAAGCGCCTTGAGTTCCCCATGGGTTACATGCCTAGAACCTGGCAAAACTGTGTCACACATCACACACACACACACACACCACACACACACACACACACACACACAACACACACCACACACACACACACATACACACACACACACACACACACACATCTTGAAGTGTCTGCCATACTGGGTACTGACAGGCTTGACTCATCACCACTGCCTGTGGGAGAGAGAGAGTGTGAGTGTGTGTGTGTGCGTGTGTGTGTGTTTGTGTGTGTATGATTGTCTTGGGTGTGTGTATGTGTGCAACTCTGGATGTTTTTTGCATGGTGTGTGTATGTGTGTTTGTACGGTTCAAAAAAAGATTCTTTAGTTACCATTTAGTCCTGATTCCTGGTGCTGGAGGTGTTTAGGGATTCACCATTAGCCTGAAAATACATCCCCACAGAGAGAGTATTTCACTGGGCTTATCAAACAGGATTCTTCCTTATGGACTATGTAAGATTGCCAAACGCACATGGTTCTTCAAGAAAGTCCCTATGGTTAATGTTGTTATTCTGTTACATTTCATTTAGTCTTACAAATACTGGCATTGTATAATTTAGGCTATCAGACTTTACTTTATACTATTTTCTTAGTAGTAGTAGTACTTTATACTATAATTCCTATACTAAAACAGTGTGTATTGATGTCATTGTGGCTTTGGATGGAGGTATCTGCTAACAACTAAACACATAAACATTCAATAAACATAAACATAGACACATTAAATAAACATAAACACATATAAACATGAAATAAACATAAACATGCTCTGACAAAGGACACAAACCTCCTTTTCCCTCCTTACTCTAAACACACACGTTGTGTCCTCCCTGGGCTCATAGCACACAGTGTCCACTCGATGGCAGTGCAGGTTCACTATTCCCACAGCTGGATTGCCAACGACAGTCTTGACCATCCGCTAGTGTGGAATCAAATGATTGTCCATCTTTTAGTGTGGAATCAAATGATTGTCCATCCGCTATAGTGTGGAATCAAATGATTGTCCATATTTTAGTGTGTGTATGCATTTCTATAGTTACTATCCTGCTTTGTGGAGAAGTGGTGCACACCGCACATCCAAAATATGTTTTTACACTGTGTGTGTGTGTGATAGAGGGAGAAGGTATACACACTGTGTGTATGTGTGATATAGAGGGAGAAGGTCTGCACACTGTGTGTGTGTGTTATGAGAGAGAAGGTCTACACACTGTGTGTGTGTGTTATGAGAGAGAAGGTCTACACACTGTGTGTGAGCTCCAAAAATATACTTTATTTTAGGCTAAAAAGGTAATGTTTGGATCTCACAGGATCTTCATCAGGCAAATGAAACAGGGAAGAGATGGCCTATATCACATGACAATAGGCCTGCTAATCAGACACCTGCCTTAACCAGGCAGGGCGCACCCATAGGTGTTGAGGCAGGGCGCACCCATAGGTGTTGAGGCACCTGCTAATCAGACACCTGCCTTAACCAGACAGGGGGCACCCAGAGATGTTGAGACAGGGGGCACCCATGGGTGTTGAGAAAGGGGGCACCCATAGGGGACAATAGGCCTGCTAATCAGACACCTGCCTTAACCAGGCAGGGCGCACCCATAGGTGTTGAGGTAGGGCGCACCCATAGGTGTTGAGGCACCTGCTAATCAGACACCTGCCTTAACCAGACAGGGGACACCCAGAGATGTTGAGACAGGGGGCACCCATGGGTGTTGAGAAAGGGGGAACCCATAGGGGTTCAGGCAGGGGGCACCCATAGGGGTTCAGGAAGGGCGCACCCATAGGTGTTCAGGCAGGGGGCACCCATAGGTGTTGCAGACACAAGCTATTTTTCTGTCCCTTTTTGTTCTGTTCTTTCTGTATTGGATACTGTAATGATCATAGAAAACAATTCATATTATATCCCTCATATCACACACACAGTGTGCAGACCTTCTCCCTCTATATAGTTAATAACCTGACAAGAATGCTGATGATCATAAGCATTTGTTTTCTGTGACTATAAAGAGTTATTGTAAACGATCAACAACATGTGAAAACCTGTCCAGTGAATATGTTTAAAGCTGTGACTTGTGTGTGTGTGTGTGTGTGCGTGTGTGTGTGTGTGTGTGTGTGTGTGTGTGTGTGTGTGTGTGTGTGTAAACTTGTGAACATCCACAGATTCTCTGATGATATATTTTGCTCACACACACACACACACACACACACAGTGGAATGACTCCCGGATTCAGAGATAAGGGTATTTAATACCCAGGAATGCTCTCTCTAAAAATAGTCACTGCATTGCACACACACACACACACACACACACACATCTAGGGTGATGGTGATGAACCATATCTCAGCAGACTGTGGGGGAGAGTCCTGCCAATATGCTGAGAAATGAATCATGACACACAAATAGTAACACACCCTGCTCAACACAAATGAAAACACTAACCCACCCACACACACACACACACCCTGCTCAACACAAATGAAAACACCAACCCTATCACAAAGAGTCACACTTGACATACAGTTAAGAACAAAATTATTCATACCCCTAGTAAATATTGATTAAATGTTGATTTTCTCTTGACCAATATGTTTGTTCTGACTGAAAATGACACTGTCACATGCCAAACGGTTGTAAGACAGTGGTAGAAACATGGAATTTAAAAAAGACACATTTTCATCTTTTTTTTTTACATTTTTATGAAAAATGGCATGCCCATTTTTATTCATACACTTTCTAAATAAACAATGGGCACATCTTTATTTGCATTGTTCTTATCATACCTACCAAACCTCTCCATGGGTTCACAATGATTGTACACCGCACCTGTTCAGCATCAATCTGGGTTTTGAGGCAGGAACGATTAATTGCCATCACTCTGGCCTTGTGCTCACTTTTTTGATGGATTGAGGTCTGGAGTCTGGCTGGGCCACTCTAAAATGTTGATATTGTTCTCTGTTAACCATTTCTTGCCTTGTGTGGCTGTATGTTTTGGATCATTGTGTGGTTTAATGGTCCAATGCCACTTCTTGAGGCAGGTCTCTCGGCAGACTGCCTGATCTTTTCCTCCAGAATCTTAATGCAGTCCCTTGTTTTATTGTTATCATTGACTTTGAGAAGGTCACCTCATCATTGTGAAGGTCTACGATCATTGTGGAGACATGGAGAGGCTTAGTAGGTATTATAAGAAACATTTTAAGAGCTGTGAATGCAAATAAAGATGTTTTATCTGATGATTATCTGAAAAGGGTATGAATAATTTTGGACATGCCATTTTTTTAAAAATGTAAAATAAAAAGATGAAAAACTTCTTTTTTTGATTTCATGTTTCTACCACATTGTCTTACAAGCTTTATCCATGTGGCAGTGTCATTTTCAGTCAGAACAAACACATTAGTCAAGAGAAAATCAACATTAAATCAATATTTTCCAGGGGTAAATAACAACAAACACCAACAAATTCTAAAGTTTGCAGTTGTTGGTTACAGTCTTAAGGCTAAGCTACACCATGCGCGTAACTGAAGCGTTCCGTTAGCAACATGTAAAATCCATTTTAGAAGTCCATTGATTATAGTGGAAGCTCATGTACGCGCCGCTATCACGTCCGGTGTAGCTAGTTCCATTGATTATAGTGGAAGCTAACGTAAGCGCCGCTATCACGTCTGGTGTAGTTACTTCCATTGATTATAGTGGAAGCTAATTGTTGCAGCAGACCCAACGCTTCAGTTATGTGCCTGGTGTAGCTTCCCTGTTACAGTTACAGAATGTTTAGAAAAACAACTTCCAGCTCCACACTGAAAAAGACTGACTTTTGGCAGACATGAGCAGTATTTTAAATATGTATTTTAAATACGTTTTTTATTACTTTAGCATATTTTGTCATTTGTATTTTGCAATTTCATCACTCACTTAAATGTACTACCTATAACCATTGCAATAAGCTATGCTTATCATAGTCCGTGAGCCAAAGGCCAGAATTTTGGTGAACCTGGTTTTGTCGGTTAGTCGGTTTTGTCAGAAAGTTTTTTTTTCTTTGCTGTTTCTTATTGCCTAGGGGTTACTCCATAAAGATAGGGAGGGTACCCGATGATATCCCTTGGGCAACTCCCTATATTCAGCTCTAAAGCTGACCTAAGTAGTGATTTGTCCATAAAAATACTAATTTCATTACCCTTTTGGAAAGATTTTTCCCTTTTCTTGCAGTATTGCCACATTGTGACCAACGTAAGTGTTAGATACAACTTTTCTCTTTTACGATCCCCTCTGGACATGTCTGAAGTTGGAAAAAATGAAAAGAAAAGTCAACTGAAGGAGCACTTTTATGGCACCCTGTAGACAACTTCAAAGCATTATATCTGTCTTTTCTGTTTCATCATCCCCTTAGAACATTGAAATTAAATTAAAAAGTAACTAACTTCAGGAGCTTGAATTGTCAAATGTGTCAAGTCAAGACTAAAATGTGAAAATGATACAGATAAGATTCTGAGGGAGAACATTAGGACATGGACCCCATATGATGACCTTTGACCCCATGACCTTGAGTACCTAATAGCTGATGTTCATTCTCACTACAGGACAGTATTAAGACCACTTAATGTATTTGACATGAGGATGTATGCCAGGGATAACATCCGCCGAGGTATGCAGAAATAATGGAGGAGACGGATGCAAAGACCTCACTGATGCGAAAAGAGTTTTCTTTAGTTCTGTATATTGGGACACCTTACAGGATTACAGTTATTCTGTTTGTCCCCCATGTTGCCAGTCATTTAGGTAGGCAATAAAAAGACGCCTACCTGTTAAATTTGCCGTTCTACATTCATTGGTTACGGAAATGATGGTGGGTTGGTGGGTGAGTTTGCTGTTACAGTTGATTCTACTGTTGCAAAGTCTGCTTCGTGTCAGTTTAATCATCGATATGGGATGCTGATTACATTTTCTTTTACCAGATCTACTTCATAGGAGCCCTGATGTACATAATTAATAGCCCTCTGCCAGCCAATAAGAAAATAGTATTTCTTGTCTCTTGCGGATACGTTTTCAATAATATGCCTTGTAGTTTCTTTTTTTAAAAGTTGGTATACCATGATTAGTGTGTGGGTATTTTTGTATTTTCAAATTACTAATTACTTGTGTTTTAATTAAATACATTTTTCATATCAGTATTTTATATTTTATTTTGTTACATTTTATGAGCCAGTATTTGTAGTTTGTAACAAAATATATTTTGATGTATTTGTGCCCACCTCTGACTTTTGGTCATGTCAAACTCAAACAACTCCATCAAACAAACAAACTGATGGTGCACACTAACCCAGCTGATGGGTCACACTAACCCAGCTGATGGAGCACACTAACCCAGCTGATGCTGCACACTAACCCAGCTGATGGTGCACACTAACCCATAACCCAGCTGATGGTGCACACTAACCCAGCTGCACACTAACCCAGCTGATAGTGCACACTAACCCAACTGATGGTGCACACTAACCCATTACCCAGCTGATGGTGCACACTAACCCAGCTGATGGTGCACACTAACCCAGCTGATGGAGCACACTAACCCAGCTGATGGTGCACACTAACCCAGCTGATGGAGCACACTAACCCAGCTGCACACTAACCAAGCTGATGCTGCACACTAACCCAGCTGATGGTGCACACTAGCCCAGCTGCACACTAACCCAGCTGTCGGTGTTTGTTTGAGTTTGTTGAAGTTGGGACAGTGTGCAGGCACCTTAAAAACAAACAAGAAAACAAAAACAAACTCATCATGACACAAACATCATAGCACCATATGGACACAAATGTACCCCAAATAAACACACGCACACACACACACACACACACACACACACACACTCTACCACAGCAGGCCAAATGAAGAAGTGTGTGTGTACTGCTGACACACAGGACAGGAGTAAATGAAAGCAAGAGAGTGTATGTGTGTGTGTGTGTGTGTGTGCAGGTGTGTGTGTGTTTGGATCTCAGTTTTGTGATGAAGTAACTACATGGGTTCCTCCACTGCTCTGTTGTCATGGTTACATCAGGAAATACCAAAGTTACTCAATGCTGAGTGAGCTGCAGTTTATACAATGACACACACACACAGACACTCACATAAAAAATTAAATAAATATTAAACACACACACTTTGGAAAACACACTCTTATCACACATGCACTCATCTGGAACACATTGTGGACACACACACACACACACACACACACACACTCACACTCACATACACACACGCACACAAACACACTCCTCTGAAAAACACCCTCTCAACATTCACACACTGCTTCAAAACATGTATACTCACACACTCAGGATAGCACCTGCCTGTGTTCAATCATGTAGTCCACATCTGTGTGTGTGTTTGAGTGAGAGAGAGAGAGAGGGAGAGAGAGAGGGATGGAGAGAGAGTTCCATGAAAGTGAGACTTTGCTGCTGTGGAGGACGTCTGTCATTGTCAAAGGTAATTAGCATCCTTATTTAATCTTCTTAAAACACTTTCTCACGCTTTTAAAAATGGCAAATTAGCGGATGACAACAGTGTCAATATTTCCAAACATTTTGAAGGGGAAAATGTTTCATGTTACTTTAGGCTCAGCCGTGCTCGGTCAGGACAGACATGCGTCACAGAAAGGGGCGTTCCGTGTCAAATAGGTCCCACCCGTTTCTGCTCGACGATCTCGTGGCGCTTAGTTATGATTGGTTAGATCCACGGTCAATCTGCCTCGCCTCGCCCCCGTGTCAGTGTACTCGACAGAGGCAGCGGCGGCAGTAGCATCAGTGCCACTACCGGACTGTACTCACTTTGAGAAGTCACCTTCGCGCTCTACCGGGGACCCGCGCCCCACTTCTCTCCACCCTGAGCGCACGTTACCGTTTCAGTGTGACGCATAGTTTATAGATCTATCTCGCAGGACGATCTCTTTCGCAAGTTAGTGTGATTAACGATTTATCGCTGTTTGAATTTGCTCAGCGGGCGCAATGATGACATCTGTAGTGTGGGATGATCTTCATGTGGCTGCCGGGTAGTTGGAGAGTCCCGTTGTGAAGTAGCCTGCGCCAACAGCGCGTTCACCGAGTGGGCTCTCTCCTGAAGGACAGACGCAGGTCACTGCCGTCCTAATCGCCAGCGGGTTCGGTGCTCCGGGACTCTTTTTTTTTTTGTTCTGCAAGGAGGTAAGAGAAACACTTCTTCATGTGCACGTGTGTCATCTCGGATGTTTTTCATGCCGTGTGTGTTTTTGTTCAGACCGTGTGATCGCATGCCACGCGAGCCAAAAACTTGTTCATACTCGCGACTCATGCAAAGAGTGAATTATTCGAGCGGCTGGACTGAAGCAACTGCTGTGCCTGTGCGTCACGCGCTCTGACCGCCAACTCTGCCACTGAACTGTAAAACACAAGACCTTTCTAGTTTTGTAGTGTCGTAGCCTTCAGTTCCTGTGTCTGTATTGAAACCGTAAAGATGTTTAGATGAAATACGTGAGATTAAATGAATGGCGGTGAGATTAAATGCATTGTCATTACTCTGCGTGTCAAGTGTCAGCCGTTAAAAAATAACGAGGAGACATCGAGCCAGTACCGGTATTACCCCGGCGTCTACAGACGGCCGAGGAGCTGTCCGCTCAAGTCGCGCGGCGCATGAAACATGCAGGTGGAAATGAGGTAATGCGCGCGTGCAGACTGGCATTGTGTGACAGCAGCGGGGAGCGCGCGGCCCAGGTAACATCTACCTGCCACAGGTACGCGCTCTGGTCAGGCCTACTTCTCCGACTGCGCCATACGCGCAGCCTC
>NC_055966.1:12202236-12212236 GCF_018492685.1 Alosa sapidissima
CACACCCAACACATAGCTCCATACAGATAACTTGTCTTTGTTGTATTGTTTTGTTTGTTTGTTGTTGTGTTTCCTTACCTTCCTACTATGTAAAGCGACCTTGGGTTTGAAAAAGGCGCTATATAACATAAACGTATTATTATTATATTATTATTAAACTCACCTCAACATGTCTTTTGCAATCATTTAATCCGCCATGGGCAATGCTAAAGTCATTGTTACAAACAGTGCAGCATGCAAGACTATCATTATTTTTTACTCTTATGAGACAAGGGTACACTTTCGTGTAGTCTGATGTGAAATGGGTCTTAAATGTTCCTTTTTTGGGGGCACTCGGCTTCTGCCATGACACTCCTGTTCCTAGATACTGAACTGATTAATTAAGTTCAGGAGAAAAGAAATAAAAGCCTGTCTACACTTAAAACTGATTGGTTGATTTAGCGAAACAGGCCAATCAGGATGCTCTCTGTCTTGAACAGGCACACACGCACTACCCCTCTCTCTCTCTGTCTCCGTCGTGTGCGCGCTACACTCAGATGAATACTCGATTTGACGTTTTGGTCTTGTGCGTGCTTTCGCTCGCTCACTCTAAATTCTGGGAGATTTTATCTAATTTGCCGGCATCAGGGAGCCGTTATCAATATGCGGGAGACTTGGGATGTCTGTGACTATGCCCCTTATAGAACTGTCTCTTGATTCTATGTGTGTAGATTAGATTAGATTAGATTAGATTCAACTTTATTGTCATTGTGCAGAGTACAAGTACAAAGACAACAAAATGCAGTTTGGTCTAAACCAGAAGTGCAAAAAAGCAGAAAAGTGCAATGTGATATACAAAGTATAGACAGTAAGTAAGTATATATACTCTTTTGATCCCGTGAGGGAAATTTGGTCTCTGCATTTATCCCAATCCATGAAGTGAATTAGTGAAACACACTGCACACAGTGAACACACAGTGAGGTGAAGCACACACTAATCCCGGCGCAGTGAGCTGCCTGCAACAACAGCGGCGCTCAGGGAGCAGTGAGGGGTTAGGTGCCTTGCTCAAGGGCACTTCAGCCGTGGCCTACTGGTCAGGGATACCATTATAGTAGTAGTAAGAACAATATAGATATGTAGTGTATTAACAGAATATATTACAGAAAAACTGAATAAATATGGATATTCGGTATAAACCATAGACAGATATGTACAGTATGTACAGCTATGTGCAGTGTGGTAACAGTACTATTATAGCGCAAAAACAGTAACATTATAAGAGTACCGGTAGTAAGAATAAGTGTATTTGCAGGATGAGGAGCAGTAGAATATGGCTATGTATAAGTGCAATTGTCCGGGGGTGGGGGCTCCTTGTTTTCCCTGTCAAGCAGGGATGTAGTGGAGGCTAAACGCAAGTAAACGCAGTTTATCCACCTCTGAAATTTCCAAAATAGAGTCTATCCACCTCTTATTAGAGTTTATCCACCTCTTAAAAGAGTTTATTCACCAATTGCAACGTTTAACATAAAGAAAATCACTGTATTATCCACATTCACAATATATACTGTACACTCATCAACACTCTGGGAACCATTTAATACCACTGGTATTGTTATAAACATTAGACAATATGTACACTCATCAACACTCTAGGAATAATTTCATACCACTGGTATTGCTATAAACATTAGACAATAACCTCCACCATCATCAAACATGTTCTGAATGCCTTTTTTAAAAATCTGATACCGCATGGCACATTACACCTTACCGCGATCACAGAATTCATAGTTTACCCACCTCTTATTTTACCACTACACCTCTGATGTCAAGGTTGCCATGGTCGTGGGTACCTCATCAGGCACAGGCAAGGAGGCATCAGGCGGGGGCAGGGTGGAGCAGGGGGTGATGGGGGCTTTGTTGGTTGGATATCACCGGGATGCAGAGCTAGAGTTCAGTAGGGTGACAGGTGACAGCCGCAGGAAAGAAGCCTGGTTCTGGTGTAGAGTCCTTATTGCTGCACTAACATGTCCTGATTCTATTCTATGTGAGTAGCGCTTATTGCTGCACTAACATGTCCTGATTCTATTCTATGTGAGTAGTGCTTATTGCTGCACTAACATGTCCTGATTCTATTCCATGTGAGTAGAGCTTAACTTATTGTTGCACTAACATGTCCTTGTGTATCTTGATTGTTTTCCTTTTTTGTAAGTCACTTTGGATAAAAGCATCAGCTAAATGCCTAAATGTAAATGTAAATGCTTATATTCATAGTTTTTTGTGTAGACATGGCCTAAATGTAAATGTAAAATGAATGTGTGTTTGTGCATGTGTGTGTATGTATCCACATGTGTGTGTGTGCGTGCGTGTGTGTGTGTGTTCTATGGCAGATGCTTGCGTGAATGAAAGGCCTCGTCTCACAGCTACTTTACAGCAAGGTGGGCACGGTTCCCACAAGCGTGAAACTGCATCATCCTTTACACACACACACACACACACACACCACTCACTACAGAATGAAAGAGATATGACCCTTGTCTTCTCCCTTTAGAATGATTAACAATCGAAGGTTCCAGAAGACAGGCATTGTGACATCACAGGCCTTTGTGACATCATAAGCTTTTCTTGTACAAGGTTGAGGTTGAGTGGGAGGTAGAGTCATCTTTCTGTCATCCTGTGAGTGTGATTGTGTGTGTGTGTGAGTGTGTGTGTGTGTGTGTGTGTGTGTGTGTGTGTGTGTGTGTGTGTGCGTGGGGGGGGGGGCATGATTAATTTAGCCAGCACTGAATGGCATTCAACAGCAGAGTGAGAAATGTGTTTGCGTAGAGTGTAGAGCCAGGCTGTGACTGCTGAGAGAGATGTTTGGCGAATAGAGTCACATCACTAGTGATTGTGTGTGTGTGTGTGTGTGTGTGTGTGTGTGTGTGTGTGTGTGTGTGTGTGTGTGTGTGTGTGTGTGGGAGGGGGGCAGAGCGAGTCTCTCTCATGGAACAGATAGACACAGTTAGACAGACACATACAGCACTAGTAATTATACAAGTGTGAATGTGGTGGAGAAACCCTGTGTGTGTGTGTCTTCTGGAACACCACAGGTGTGCTTTTGGCATGAGGCTGGAAGAGCCTGAATTTTTTGCTGGCGACATGCAGAGTAGTTCTCTAGTATACCGTGTTCTCCCGTTTTTTCTAGTATGTCGTGTTCTCTTGTGCAGAGAGGTTCTTTAGTATATCATGTCCTCCTGTCCTTTGTGGTTCTCTAGTATGGCATGTTCTCCAGCATAGAGTCGTTCTCTAGGATGGCGTGTTCCCCTGTCCTTTGTGGTTCTCTAGTATGGCATGTTATCCAGTGCTGTGTGGTTCTTCAGTGCTGAGTAGTTCTCATATCCTTTGTGGTTTTCCTGGGCAGCCTGTTAAAGAACCGGCCTTCTGCGGCGTGTTCCTGTCAGGCGTCTGCGTTGTGGTCAGTGTGAATAATTCAGAGTTCTCACCCCCCGACCCCAGCTAGTCACTAAAGTTTCCATTTTTTGAATAATTCAACAAAGAAGCACTTCTAACATGACTTCAGAAAGTACCTGGACAGAATATTTCATATATTTCATGAAAGGACATTTAGGACCATTAGTGCAACCATAGTTGAAACACACACACACAGACACACACACACACATGTACTGCACAAAGTAAAAAGAAAAGAGAAATACAAAAATGTGATTAAAAGAAAGTAAATAAACATAAAGTACATAAAAAATGTAGAAAGAAAGTAATGTGCTGTCAGAACAGTATATCATGAGCATGTGAAAGAGAGCAAGAAGAACCCGCTGTTCTATCATGAGCATGTGAAAGAGAGCAAGAGGAACCTGCTGTTCTATCATGAGCACGTGAAAGAACAAGAGGAACCGGCTGTTCTATCATGAGCATGTGAAAGAGAGCAAGAGGAACCCACTGTTCTATCATGAGCACGTGAAAGAGAGCAAGAGGAACCGGCTGTTCTATCATGAGCACGTGAAAGAGAGCAAGAGGAACCCGCTGTTCTATCATGAGCACGTGAAAAAGAGCAAGAGGAACCCGCTGTTCTATCATGAGCACGTGCTGCTGTTCCGCTGAACGTGCGGAGTGAGGACTGAGGGTGTTACGACTTCAGATGTTGAGCTTCACATTGCATGGTTTAGGCACTGAAAAAGATGTGTGTGTGTGTGTGTGTAATGGAGGCGAACTGAGCTAGCATGCTAGCATGCTACACCCCTAACCTTAAGAACGCTTGTTCCGCTGAGTTGGAAGCCTGGGCTTTTAGTTCAGTGGATAGAGCGTTCGACTCCCATGCCGTGTGTTGAGGTGGTGGGTTCGAGGGCCGTGAGCGGCAGACGAACCGACCTCTATTACATATGACTATTCTCCGAAGGTGTGTGTGTGTGTGTGTGTGTGTGTGTCTGAGGGGGGAGGGGTAGGAGGTAAGGGCCTTATGGCAGGGGTCTCAAACACCCGGCCCGCGGGCCAAATCCAGCCCGCGTCCTGCCCAATTCCGGCCCGCGACGTATGACAAAATAATAATGTAATCCGGCCCTTGAGGCTATTAATGGCGACAAACAACGACACTGATTAAAATAGACGATAGATCCAGGTACGGTGACAAATCTCATTTGTAGGCCTACTCTGCTCCACTATGTGCAAGACATCCAGAGCTTGATTCAAACCCAAAATCGCTGCGCAAAGTTTTCAGGAAATGCTTTACACGCGAGAAACACAAAGACGTGCATTTGTAATTACGCGGAAGCGATGCAGGCCATAGTGTTGCAGAAATTGAAGCAGAAATTAAGCAGAAATAGGCCTACACCAAATGTTGAAAAACGTTCACGTCTGATGAAGTCTTAGGTAAGCTATGTTATTCACCTATTCTAATTCTGAAGGAGAATATCCTTTTGGAGATTATGATCGATCGTCTATGACAGTGATAGTCACGGTGCGTCTGTGAATAGAGGTACGTGTATACAACTTTGTCCACTAAGCATACCATGCTTGTTTCGACCCTCTGCCCAACATAGCTTGGAGGTTGCACTGGTAATCGTGATGATAGTGTCCGTAATTGATGTGGTACAGACAGCAGGGCTAGTAGAAATAGGGCTCTAAAGAACTACAAAGTCAACCGCAAAATGATGCGAACTTCTGGGTACTGCAGATTACCCGCGATAGGAACTGTTTGACCAGAATACTTTATTGTAGGCCTATATTGTAGTAATCTATTACTAAACCACAACATCTTAGGTGTTGGTATACATCTTAGGTGTTTTCCTGTTAATTTGTTATGTGGGTAATATGAAAAAAGGAAAGTAAACCTGCTTAAATATGTTCATCCAGTATTTACTGAAAGGTGCATAATTTGAGGTTCTTGCCATCCAGTGACAAATTAGATGGGTAAATTTACCCCCTTCATAAACTTTTGTTTTACTCAAAGATTTTTACATTTACAGTAGGACTTTACCACTTTCAAGCCATGGCCTTTTGAAATTTTTATATAAAAATTCAATGGTGTTGCTTTCTTAACCCTGATGCCTAGTTTGCCAGGTTTAAAAAAGTTATGAGAGGAAATATTTTTATTTGGTGTGAAACACACACACATATCTGTTTTTATGTTTTTCATTTATTTTATAATTTGTATTAATATTTATTTTATCATTATTTTATTTATAAGCTAAGGTTGCTAGCACAGGTGTCTAAAACTAGATAAAAACACTTGCACTTTCTGTTTGCAGTTTTGTGTGGTATTTGAAAAAAAGAACATTGCCTTTTCAGAAATAGCCGGCCCTCCAATCAGATGACGTTGGCAGAATTGGCCCCCAGCTCATTTGAGTTTGAGACCCCTGCCTTATGGCCTCTGTTGGCTTCTTCTGATGATGGAGATGTGTTGAAAGTGTGTGTGTGTGTGTGTGTGTGTCCTTGTAAAAGAAGAGAATGAAAGTGGGTGGGTATTTATAGTGCAACCTCATGTAAACAACTCAGAACTCTCAAGGGCTCTCTCAGTGTTTTATTTATATTAGTGTGTGTGTGTGTGTGTGTGTGTGTGTGTGTGTGTGTGTGTGTGTGTGTGTGTGTGTGTGTGTGTGTGTGTGTGTATGTCCCACACCTAGAAATATAGAGAAGGGCTATTTACAGCAATGTTTTAAGGTTTTAGGCAAGGTGTGTCTTTCACTCTGCTTTACATAGCTCTGTGCGTGTGCTTAAGGTACAGATGAAAGTGAGTGTGTGTGTGTGTGTGTGTGTGTGTGTGCACGAACGCTTGCATGTGTGTCTGTGTGTGTGTGAGTGAGTGTCTGTGTGTGTGTGAGTGAGTGTCTGTGGGTGTGTGTGTGAATTTGTGTATGTGTATTGTGTGTATCATGTGTGTATCATGTGTGTGTGTGTGTGTGTGTGTGTGTGTGTGTGTGTGTGCATGAACGCTTGCATTTGTGTCTGTGTATGTGTGAGTGAGTGTCTGTGTGTGTGTGAGTGAGTGTCTGTGGGGGTGTGTATGTGAGAGTTTGTGTGTGTGTATTGTGTGTATTGTGTGTGTGTGTGTGTGTATGTGTGTTTGAATGTGTGTGTGTTCGCAAACCTTCTAAAAACGTTTCAAATGTTCAAATGTTTACAAACGTTGTCTGGTTTCACAGAAACACAACACCACACACACCACCTACTGCAGACACACACCACCACACACACCATGTAGCACAGACACACACCACCACACACACCACCTAGTGTAGACACACACCACCACACACACCACCTAGCACAGACACACACCACTACGCACACCACCTAGTGTAGACACTGACCACCACACACACACCACCACACACACCATGTAGCACAGACACACACCAACATACACACCACCTAGCACAGGCACCACCACACACACCACCTAGTGTAGTAGACGCTCACCACCACACACACCACCTAGCACAGACACACACCACCTAGCACAGACACCAAAACACACACCACCTAGCACAGACACACACCACAGGATTCTCACACACCCAGCGGAGTTTTATTTGGAGTTCATCTCCGAGTTCACCACCATCTCCGCTAACTGTAGTTAGACACAGCAGCATGACCATCTTACACCAGCTGTATCCCACACGACAGGCTGGTCACACCAGCATGACCAGCTTCCTCAGCTTCCACATCAGCATGTCCACCTGGTGGCCCAACCAGTTACACCAGCAAAGATCAGCAAGAGCTGGAGGAAAACCAGCAAAGACCAGCTAAAAGCAGCTAAAACCAGCTACCAGCATAAGCTGGTTTCTAGCTGTTTTTTTCAGCTAGTGTGAGAGTGAGTGAGTGAGTGTGTGTGTGTGTGTGTGTGTGTGTGCATGCTTACAATTGAGTGTGTGTTGAGTTCAGAGAGTGGTAACAGGATATTCTGAAATCCTCAAACTGGGTCTGGAAGTGCTACTTAACCACTTTCTCTCTCTCTCTCTCTTACTCTCTCACACACACACACACACTCTCTCTCACACACACAAACACACACACACTCCCAGAAGCACGAGACAAAGACACATTTCCTGTAAAGCTTTGCATGTGTATAGGAGTAAAGAGTGTGTTATAAATACAGTCCATCTACGAAGCATGCTGCAGACATGCTCTCCAAACACACAGACACACACTCACACAGACACACACACACACACACACACACACACACACACTCACACACACACTCACTCACACACACACACACACACACACTCTCACACACACACACACTCACAGACACACACTCACACAGACACACACAGACAGACACACACTCACACAGACACACACTCACAAAGACATACACTCACACAGACACACACTCACACAGACACACACTCACTCACACAGACACACACTCACACAGACACACACAAACACACACTCACTCACACAGACGCACACACACAGACACACACTCACACCCACTCACACACACACTCACACACACACACACAGCCTGGTCCGTAGGGAGTTTTTTAACAGAGTGAGAATGGCAGCTGATGACGGCACGAGGGGGCTGTAGTGGGATTGGGTGTGTACTGGTTTGTGTGTGTGTGTGTGTGTGTGTGTCTGTCTGTTTGAGTGTGTGTGTGTGTGTCTTTGTGTATGTGTGTGTGTGTGTGTCTATGTGTGTGTGTGTGTGGGTGTGGGTGTGGGTGTGTGTGTGTGTGTGTGTGTGTGTGTGTGTGTGTGTCTATGTGTGATGTCAGTGTCGCTTCAGAGGGCTGTAAGAACTGGTGCAGTTGTCCCTCCCGGGGCTCCAGGAGTTGGGTGATTTGCCCCCTGTGGAAGGGCTGGAGTGGACTTCAAAATGTCTGTGTCAACAGTTTGTTTACAAATGAGTGAACGGATACCTTGAGTGGACTTCAAAACGTTTATGTGAACTAGTGCCTTAAGTGGACCTCAAAACTTCAGTGTTAGCTGTGCATTTATGTGAATTTTGCTGTTACAGACTAAAGTCGCTCATTTCAGTCACTGATTGAAAAGCTCAGTCTGATTGAAATATCTCTGTCATCAACAGCAAAGACTAAGTTATGAAATATCTAGATTTTGTTTCTTCTTCTAATCAAACAGCAAGCCTTACAGTAAAAAACCACGCAGCTGGGAATCTAATCAGTTCTCATTTGCGTAAGCATGAGATAAATGAAACCCTTCTCATAACTCTACTCATACCTCTACATAACTATACTCATAACTCTACTCATACCTCTACATAACTCTCCTCATAACTCTACATAACTTACATAACTCTACTCATAACTCTACATAACTCTACATAACTATACTCATACCTCTACATAACTCTACTCATAACTCTACATAACTACATAACTCTACATAACTCTACATAACTATACTCATACCTCTACATAACTCTACTCATAACTCTACATAACTCTACTCATAACGCTACATAATTCTACATAACTCTACTTATAACTCTACATAACTCTACTCATAACTCTACATAACTCTACATAACTATACTCATACCTCTACATAACTCTACTCATAACTCTACATAACTCTACTCATAACGCTACATAATTCTACATAACTCTACTTATAACTCTACATAACTCTACTCATAACTCTACATAACTACAGTACATAACTCTACTCATAAATCTACTTCAGTAGACTGGTTCTCAGGGAGCAGAGAGGCTAATCATTAGCATCTGTGGTGTTACAGTTTGTCTCAGTTGCTTTGGCACATTTCTCAGATCAGAATTGAAATTCTCAAAACTGTTTGTTCAAACTCCATATCACTATATTACAATATAGCTGAAATTCATATCACATGGAGGAATTATCCTGATATATAGGAATCTTAGGGAGGAATTATCCTCATGTACGGTATATCCTGATACAACAATATGGCTCCACCTGGTCCCAGGCATGCCAGTAAAAAGCCTTTAACTCCTTTAACTCAATGGAACTGAACTGAGAAAGTAAAGGAGGAAGAGAGACAGGGAGGGATGGAGAGAGAGAGTGAGAAAGAGGGAGAGAGTGAGGGATGGAGAGAGAGAGTGAGAACGAGGGAGAGAGTGAGGGATGGAGAGAGAGAGTGAGGAAGAGGGAGAGAGGGAGGGGCAAAAATGAGAAAGGGAGAGAGTTTCCAGTCTGAAAGCTGAGGACCAAGAAATGGAAGTGGGAGTTAATTGGACAATACACACACACACACACACACACACACACACACACACATGTAGAAAGTGAAGGGACAAGGGCGGTGTTTGTCTGGAACTTACTCATCTTTGGGAAGAGCTTAGTCACCCAGAAAAAAAAAAGAGAGAGAGAAAGAGGAGAAGGGGAGAGGAAGAGGAGGAGGGGAGGGGAGAGAAAGAGGAGGAGGGGAGGGGAGAGAAAGGGATGGAGTGATAAAAGAGGGAAAGAGAGGGTGAAAGAGGGAGGGAAGAGAGAGGAGGAGGGGAGAGAGGGAGAGGGAGGGATAGACAGAAGAGAGGGAGGGATACAGCAGGAGGAAGAGAGAAGGAGACT
>NC_055966.1:12222236-12227236 GCF_018492685.1 Alosa sapidissima
CACATGCTTATCGTGTCATTTTGACCACTGGATTAGCCTGCCTGCTTTCTGCAAAACACAAACGAAGGAATTGCAACAGTGGGCCATGAAGATGACTCGGATACAGGTAGTTGTATAATCTATGGTTTTCTAGCCACTTTCTAGCTACTTTCGGGTAACACGGAATGACGAGCTGCGTAATTTTTAATGTCTTTACGCATGGTGGAGTGCTACAGCATGACGATCATTCTTGTAACAAATTTTATGACAAAGAGGCCTAATTGGAGACGTTTGCGTGATGCGTTGTTATCACTGGTAACACACATATTAATAAATGCATATTAAAATGCTCAAAACAATGCTCCAAGAAGTGGGGGTCCCCCGCGTCCAACGCCCACTACACCCCTGGACTTCATAAGATATTCATGAAATATTTACAAAGGCTGGAGGTTAAATTAATGGTATCTTTTATGGATACCATAAATGTATGGATATATTTAATATCCATGATGGCCTTGAAGTCTTGAGTTAGTGAATTGGCTTAAATTAGCTTATTATGTGCTGATAACCAGTAACCATAGATGGTAAAAGAAAGCAGCAAGTAGCCTTGGCTACAATTTGTAGTTGCTGCGTCCGTGCATTGTTATTCTCTCTCCTGCTCAAACAAAAGTTGTGCGTGCATTAAGTTGACGATAACATGTTTACAAACTTTACTTTACAGATAATATTGTAAATAGCCAACTATCATGCAGTTAATGGGATACTGTGCAGAGTTGGAAAGTTAGGTCAACTTGGTGTGAATACACACAGAGGAAATTGTTTCTCGTTGTTGAGTTGCCTGATGGTAAGGTTTAGGGGTGTAAAGATTAACCGATACGTATCGGTATCCGTTTTTAATGTGTAAGATACGGCTACATCGATACGTGAAGTCCCGTATCGGAATAAAAATGAAATGAACCGGTCGTTATATTGATTTACTTGTTACGAATCGGTTCACAAGCTTTTCTGCTCGCTCAGACTCTCATTTACGTTCCAAGCAGCGCGTTCATCCCACGTCAGGTTTTGAAACTATACGTGGCACGGAATTGTGGGTAATGCAGTTCGTTTTTGGCTACATTCATTGCCCAAAGTTGTCAAATGACCTCATTACCCATACATCTACTGCAACTTAAGCACGTGACAACTCGCACTCGGTCGTTTGTTTTACAGTTTTTACTCTTTGGTTTTTCAAAATTCAGCGCGAAATTTAGCACTAAACAGCAACGATAGTCTGTAAAGTATAGCCTTACGTTTGATGAAGGGATTTCCTTAATGTTAAATAATAATTTGGCCCTTGCTGAGTGAATATGAACAAAAAAAATAATTGGCTAATAATTTGTGCATCGTTTTAGATGCACAAATTATTAGCCAATTATTTTTTTTGTTCATATTCACTCAGACTACCATTGGAACAAAATAAACCCAGAGAGTTCATTGATAGGCCTATTTTATTCTTGTAGGCTATATGAGAAAAGGCAAAGAGTGTCTTAAGCACTGTTTTATTTTATTTCGGTGTCTTACCTCAACAAGTCTACAGCTCCATGAAAACAATCAGATATAACTCTATAAAATCTATAAAGTCTATAAAAAAATATGTTGTATTTGGCTGCTGTGTTTGACTGAAATGTAGACTATTCTTTTTTCATTTCAATACAGTACAGTATATGAAACAAACCTCAGTTTAGATAATCATATTCACACATTTTTTTGCCTAATAGACAACCATGACCATGATAACTGATAATATAAAATTAATGTGCACCTTAAGCAAATGATAAAAAATCTTTCAGAATGCTTTCCATTCTTGAACTGCATCGAATTGCATCGAATCGCATCGCATCGCATCGTACTGAATCGTTTTTTATGAAATCGTGCCGATGTATCTAGATGCGAATCGTATCGTCTTTTACATGAGAGATTCACACCCCTAGTAAGGTCACACCTGCAGGCGCACTTGCTTGGCCATAATGTAGTGTGTGCTTCGCGACGCACACTTTGCTCCTCACTTGCTTGGCCATAATGTAGTGTGTGCTTCGCGACGCACACTTTGCTCCTCACTTGCTTGGCCATAATGTAGTGTGTGCTTCGCGACGCACACTTTGCTCCTCACTTGCTTGGCCATAATGTAGTGTGTGCTTCGCGACGCACACTTTGCTCCTCTCATCTATACAAAGGCAGTAGTTCCCATTTCTGCAAACCATACATAATTACAAGGAAAAATAGGACCACACGAGGGAAATCATTGTGGTGTCCATTAAGATGTGAAAAAATAGGCATAAATCTAGCGTACACATTTCCACGAATCACGGATGTGTTGATGACATAAATTAGGAAATATTAGAGGACCTAAGGAGACGTGATGTTGAACTGCATGCCGATGCCATTTAACCCAAATGCCTCAGCAGCAGCACGGGAGAGGAGAGCTTATCTGACAGAAGATCTGCATTGTCTATAGTGAGGTAATGCTATGATTACATTAGTGTTATTAGTGTTATTTCGTCAGACGAGACGAGAGGAAATATGTTCGTCAACGACCTTTTTTTTCATGACTAAGACGAGACGATGACGAGACGTCAGTAATGTCCTGAAACACTGACTAAGACTATCTTAAGATGCATTATTGTTGACGAAAAAAGACGAGACTAAAATGTTTTGCATGGAATAAAAACTAAGATAAAATCTCCCTTCATGTTCGTCTACAAAATGAGAAGACAGAATATCTAGCTGTTACGTTTTCAAAATATTCCGAATGAGTTCATACGCAACAGCTTTCCTGTAGGCTAGTCTACGTGCTGCTGCTGCAACCCTGTGGCTGCAACACGAAACTACATGGAACAAGAACACTGGAGATTTCTGCCAGAGTTAGCAAGCTAACTACCTAAGCTTTATGCCACAATACTACATACCCAGAAGTTGACGCTTCTCTCATACAAATTAACATCCCCCAGAATGTCCATACGAAAATGTTCAGCATGTAATGTCAACTATTCATCTAGTTAGACTGATGATGCAAAGTTTGCTAGCAAGTAAGCTAATATAGAAAGTTCGCTAGCAAGTTAGCTATGGCTAAGATGGAGAGTCTGTTTGGGGAATGTGTTGTGTTTGGGCGCATATCGCCATCTAGCGAGGCGGAGTAAAACATTAATAGTTTGGCCTACGACAGTGTTTCTCAAACTATTTCAGTTTCAGGACCACTTAACTAACCCCAGCTAAAAAAAAAAAAAAAAAGATTAGACCTACTTCAACAGTAGCCTATAATTAGTCTATAGGCCTACTCACTGAACCACCTTGCTTATTGTCTTTGCACTTTGCTTATTGTGTCAGAGGATTCATTCTGTATGATTTAAACTGGCATATCTTACATAGACAGTGTTGCAGAACTGTTTGGATTTAACTACAAGTTATTTGGCAAACAACTCATCTATATTATATTTTACCACGTCTGCTCGCGGACCACTTGGGATAGCTTGCGGACCACCAGTGATCCCCGGACCACACTTTGAGAAACACTGGTCTACGAATATGACAGTGGTCCAGTCAAATCTTTTACTGTCTATTGTCAAATCCCAGCCGAGCTATAACTGTAGCTCGACTTACCTGTGCATGTAAACATACTGACTGACAAAAAATCAGAATGAGTAATTATAACAGACGAGTAGCCCTGTGGACACACAATATTGTTGGAAAATTGAGATGTGTGAAACACTATTTGACTCAAATGGTAATCAGAAATAATTTGTTATAAAAAAAAAGACTAAAATGTGTTGACTAAAACTGACTAAGACTAAGATACCTTTAGTTTTCTTTTGACTAAAACTAGACTAAAATGACGAGACTTTTAGTCGACTAAAACTTGACTAACAAAAATGATATTTGAATGACTAAATATGACAAAGACTAAAAAGGACATTTCGTCACAAGACTAAGACTATGACTAAATTAAAAATAGGTGACAAAATTAACACTAGATTACATTGCAAAAATATCACCATGCATTCATAACCTTGTGATTCAGTGAGAGTGATCCCAAAACATCGAAAAGTATGTCTTTGTGACATTTCTATATTACATTTTGTCAAGAAGAAAAATCAATAGCAAACTGTTCCTAACTGAACAGTCCTTGCTGTGAACGCTCCTGGCTGCGCCTGGCATATCCGCCATCATAATAGCAATCCGCTATGGAACAAGCGTGCCTGTTGTTAAAAGGAATGTCAGATGACGCTCTGAATGGTTTATTGCACGTTACGCCGAGTAATGTAGCTACCTCAGACCAACCCATTTTAGATTTGCGTCGGGCACAACAGTAATTTATCCCGCCGGTAAAATACCAACAGCGCCCACAAAGCTACTTGCGCTTTGCGTTTGATACTCACACACTCACACACACATACACACACACACACACACACACACACACACACACACACACACACACACACACACACACACACACACACACACACATGTACAGCAAACTGGTAATATATTTACAGTACACGACACACACAGACCAATGAATAGATATTCCATTAGGGTGTTTTCAGTCTACAGCATAAATAGAACCTACCTGTCAAAACATGTTTCTATATGTGTATATGTGTGTGTGTGTGTGTGTGTGTGTGTGTGTGTTGTGTATGGTGTGTGTGCAGGACAGCTGGGAGATTGTGGACGGAATGCGAGGGGGTGTGGGAGACTGCAGTGGGTCTGCTCAGGAGCCTCCGAGGCAGGAGGGCTACGTGCTCAAGAAGAGGAAGTGGCCGATGAAGGGCTGGCACAAGGTACACACACACACACACACACACACATTCATATACATTCACACACATATTACACACACATAGACACAAACAAATGCACACACACACACAAGCAAACACACACAGACACAAACACACAACACACACACACACACACACAGACACAAACAAACACACACACAAACAAATACACACACACACAAATCAGCCAGCAGTTAATGGGGT
>NC_055966.1:12232236-12237236 GCF_018492685.1 Alosa sapidissima
ACCCTCGTCCCCCACCTCCAACACACACACCACCAGCACTAAGGTATGTACAGTACATGCTCTCTCTCTCTCTCTCTCTCTCTCTCTCTCTCTCTCTATATATATATATATATATATATGCGTGTCTATGTGTGTGTATACACGGTAATCCCCACTACCCCCCCCCCCCCCCCACACACACACACACACACCTCACCCTTCTCTTCTCTCTCTGTCTCCCTAGCGGGCTAATCTTCCTGGCCAGTCATCTCTCTCTGCAGGATGCAGCAGTCAGGCCAAAGTAGCCGCCTGGCTACAGACCTCCGACGACATGGACCGCTGCTCTAAAGGTGACACACACACACACACACACACACACACTCAGCCCACAGATAAACATGTCTTATACACTTCCACATGTATACACACACACACAGCCCACACATAAACATGTCTTATACACTTCCACATGTATACACACACACACACACACACACACACAGCCCACACATAAACATGTCTTATACACTTCCACATGTATACACACACACACACACACACACACACACACACAGCCCACAGATAAACATGTCTTATACACTTCCACATGTATACACCCACACACACACACACACACACACACACACACACACACACACACACTCATCCCCTTTCCCCCTTGTGTGTGTAGAGTTGTGTGTGTGCGAGACCCAGCTGGCAGATCTGAGTAATCTGCTTCAGAGTATGGAGGTGTTGCATAGAACCTACTCTGCCCCCGCCATCAACGCATTGCAGGTAACACACACACACACACACACACACACACACACACACACACACATATTCACTTACACACAAACTCAGCCACGGCCATCAACACATTACAGGTGTACACACACACACACACACACACACACATTTATTTTCCAGTGATGTTTTCTTAGCTCTGTGTGTGAGCATGACCGTGCATGGGTGTGTACAGTACGTGTGTGTGTGTGTGTGTGTGTGTGTGAGCACAGGTGTGAAGCAGAGAGCAGAGCTCAGCTTGGCTCAGCAGGTGAAGTAAAAATAGTGTGTGTCCTGTCCCATGATGAGAGGAAGGTTTGTTTGTTGTTATTAAGCTCTGTGTGTGTGATGTTTGTTTATGTATGCCTCAGTGTATGACATCCCCAGGGCACACACACACTGACACACACACACTCACAGAAAAACACTCACACACACAAACTCTTGCACTCACTCACAAACACACCTGTGGTGTTTCCTGTGAATAGGCCTCCACGTATGACAGCCCAAAGAAGGAGAAGAGATCAACCAGGAAGTGGCGATCGAAAGAGTCAAAAAGCACCCTACAGGTACACACTCTCTCACACACCCTACAGGTACACACTCTCTCACACACCCTACAGGTACACACTCTCTCACACATATGTACTGCACACACACACATTCATATAATGGCCTCAATTGCAGTGGTGGAACTAGACTGGGTGGTCAGGGGGTGGCTAAGGCTATTTCCATACAGCAGGGTGTTACAAGGGTTTAGACTTGCTGTTGTCTCTCCCTTGTTTGCATTTCCCCTGTTGGCAGTAGGGTTGGGCAACAAACCTGGTTCAATGTCGTATGCGCCGAGGCAGACGGTAGTAACGACATAACAACGTGGATTTCGGTGCCTCATTTCGATGCCACTTAAATCACCAACGTTTTTTTCTTTTTTTTTTTTAAATAAGAAGCATCACTTCTTAATCAGTCATGGGTGTGTTTTGGGTGTAACATCCTTTAAACCAATGATAATGACATCTGTCATTCCCTTTAACAACAAGCAGCGCAACTTCAAACAGCACATCAGTATTTTTATAGTCAGTGGCGCATTTGAAGGAATCTGCTTGCACGCAACATCGTATGGAACAGGGATTCCACTAAACCTTGCTTTACAAAAACCTGTTTGTGACTAGCAGAGTATAGCCTAAATGTACATGCATCTGCACTCGCCTATTATTTGAACTTATAGGCAAAGTGACATTAACTTCACCATGGTCTCATAGTCAATGACAAAACAGTTCTACACAGTTAATTACTTTCACTATTGACTGACAAGGGGTTACCATCGAAAACATAGCCTGACTAAGCAACACTTACTCCAGTAATGTTCGAATGACTGAATATATGTACCATATATTGATGGGAATAAAAACAATTGTCTCCCTCTCCCTACTTGCAGTTGCACAAATCAATGTCAGAAATGTCACAACAAACACAAACGCACATGCACACACACACACACACACACACACAGCTCTTGGCATTCTGATGGGGTTTTTCACAAACACACACAAGGTCACTCTAAGAAAGAGTGTGAAGTCACTACTCTAATAGTGTGTGTGTGTGTGTGTGTGTGTGTGTGTGTGTGTGTTGTAGGTGCCTAGCTGTATATCGTCGTTACGTCTTCACTCGTCCAATCCCAACCTGTCATCTGTGGATCTGACCAATGAGAAGGCTTATGGTTACACAGAGCCGCTTGACACCCACGATGACGTGGCCAGACTGCAGGAGGAGTTCTGCCGAATCGCAAGCAGCTGTGAGCATCACACACACACTGTAACAACCTGGCTCCAAGTCGCCACAAAACAGAGGACACACGTTTTAACCTAAGAATTTATTAACTAATATAACAAAAAGTAATGCATACATTTAAGAAGATGTCAGTGCTACCTGAAAAAAATATACTTAAAAAAAAAGAAACTTATAAAAGGAAATCTTGAAGGCAACAAAGACGAAGTTAGAGGAGATTGCAGATTTATCCGGTTCCCACTACTGACCAGTTAAACTGTGACAGCCAGGGCACTTTAACATAGGCTGCACTCACTGTGATTCAAGAAAATGGACAAGAATATGAAGAGTTGTCTTTGCCTTTGTGTAATGGAACTGGTGAGTCTTGAAGTTTTCAATAATTTGCCGACATGATATGCCGATTGAAACGGATTCCACTCAGCCTGCTACAGTAGGTGGCTACTGGCTACCAGGCTCATAATTCACTTTTAACAGAACATGTCTAGCTAGCATCATGTCATTACATGCTTGTATTTCCAAAGGAACTTAACATCATTGTTAATATTGTGCTATACATGTGGCACAAACAATGTTAGAGTTTGTGGACTATCCATAGGCTATATTTGAATGGAGCTGGTAAAAAAAGATCATTATGAGAATGTGTGAACACAATGGGTTTAAAGTAACAGTGCACAAATGAGTTAAACAGCATCAAATGAGTAGTATTTCTTAAGAAATTCATACTTTAAAGGGACACCAGGCAACGTTTTCGTGTTAATTAATCATCTTCGTAAGTCGGTACAGTATATGGTTAAATGACTCATTACAGGGCGAATGAAGACTCTCTCGTCCACCCCTACTGCCTGTAGGAAGAATATCCTGCTTGCAAGTTCAGTGTATCGTACCCGCCGACCTTCAGTATCACAAAGTCTCAAATATCACGATAAGTAGGATCAGTTTACATCCTGCATCCACAGCATAGCGATTGTTGCAAACGTGTGTATAATGGCAGAGCCGGCGAAGAAGCAGCGAAAACCCTTGACGGAAGACGCAAAGAAAAGGAAAAGAGCTTCAGACCGAGCGAGGGCTCGCACACGTATCAACACGTACAGACGCTAGGGGGAGTTTCGTAGAGAAAAAGCATCAGGCTTGCCTGGTATCCCTTTAAAACCAAATTACTGTGTCATTATTGTCATTTAAATAGGTTAATATAAAAGTGTTTTACTTTTACCTTTGTGGCTACTCATTCATTTTGTGATTTATGTTGTATTTATTATGCCATTTAAGAAGCTTTAGTCTTTAGAGAGAAAATTTACTTTTTAATTTCGATTAATCGTGATTAATTCATTTCAAATTATGAGAATTATTACCGGTAATTCTTTTTTTTAATTGTTTGACAACCCTTATATCTGTGTGTGTGTGCAGTGCACAGCAGTATGACTCTGGCTGTAGGACTACTGAAGACAGAAAAGGAGCGACTGCAGCAAATTGTGGAACAGGAGCTGCCTAGTCACGCCCCCAACTCCCAGGTGCTGGGTCTCAAGAGCGCACTCACAGCGGTACGTGTGTGTGTGTGTGTGTGTGCAGTAGTTAAAGTGGGATTTGGAACCCTCAAATCCAGTGTCGGTGCAACTGGGAAAAATGACTCATCTATTCAACATATTGAATATTCTGGTGTAGCAATACGGTATTTGTTGGGACAAGATAGTGTCACTGTGGCACCAAGTATCACAACACTTATTTACTTAATATTTTAATTGTTTTATTTTGGTCCATTTATCTACTCTGATATGATGACAATACTATGGTAAAGAATTGCTGAAGACCACATTATGGAACATAACCTTGTTTTTCTGGTGTTTCATTGTAAATTAAAACATAAAAATGGGAAAAGTCCAAAACTGACTCATATTTAACATTCCAAAATGGCTACAGACACAACTATAACATAAATAAATCACAACCTAGATGGACCTACTGCAGAATCAATAGCCACGTTTACATGGACACTTTTAAACCGATTAGAAACAGAATAATCAGAATAAGAATTCTCATATAAACACCTTAGTCGGAATGAAAATTCCTGATCCGATCAGAATTTTAATCGGTGGTGTAGTCCACTCCTATTCCGAATGAACAGCCATGTATACAGTCATTTGGATTGACTGCTGTTTCTTCTCAAGGAAAAGTAGGCAACAACAGAACGTACCCCATGTAACGGCATGAATTTTTCAATTGTAATAGTTTAATCGGAATGACAAAAAAACTGTCTATGTGAACGTGGCTAATGTCAAAGTCAAAATGCAGAATCAAAATCAAGTTTTGCGGTATCATAAAACGTAAGAAATTGCAACAGTATTATATGATGGTCCAAAATACTAAGCTAGTATCTTGGTCACCCCTGTGGCTATTTGAGTGCATGTATGCCGGTTCATGAAGTTATGAAGACATTAACATTATCAACGTGGTGT
>NC_055966.1:12247236-12269736 GCF_018492685.1 Alosa sapidissima
CTTCTCCACTCCTCCTCTGTCCTCATCCCTCCCTCTCCTCCCTCTCTCTTCTCCTCCTCCTCTCTTCATCATCCTCTCTCCTCCTCTCTCAGGTTAGTCATCATCCCCCTGTCTCAGCGTGCCATGCCGAGTCCAAAAACTTTACCTTCTGGCAAGGTGAGATTGAACACACAGACACACACACACACACACTCATTCAGTCACTCACTCAGACACATACTGTACACATACACACAAATACACACAACATACACACACACACAGAGGGCTGTATTTTGCACCCTGGCGCATGGCGTAAAAATTTGTTTCCCACCACGTGCAAAGTTTAATTCCTTATTTAGCACGTTTATTTTTTAAACAATGCGCCCAGGGGTGTGGCAATTAACAACCTAGGGAGTGGCCTGGCGCATTGTCTAAAAAATCGCTATTATACACCTGGTCAGAAGTCTATGGCGAGTTGTTTATATGCTATTTTAAGAGCATATTGTCAACAGTCATATTGGCGGGTGCACAACGCACCATCCTTCTATCATCCATGAACGCACACCAGCGCACGTCCATGCAAAACATTACAAATTGCACGATTACAATGGGAAACATAATTAGAATAAAGATATTACGAAATACTGTACATCTCATGATGAGTAGTTATTCACCATCATTTGCAAATTGGTAATGACGGTTAAAAGTGATTAGGGGAGAGGCGAGAGACACGTATGGAGCATAGCTGAAGACGCACTGTCACAAGATATAAGCAACTCCTCTGCAGGATAAATGTTGTTTTATTCAGTCATTTGAGCAATATTTGGGTGTTGCTCAAGTGTTGCTTTTTCCAGCCTATGTTTTCGATGGTAACCCATTGTCAGTCAACAGTGAAAGTAACTGCATATAACTGTCTTGTCGTTGACTGACACCATGGTGAAGTTAGTTTCACTTTGCCAATGAGTTCAAATAATAGACGAATGCAAATGCGTGAAGGCTGTGCTAGGTTTTAGTAAAGCATAGTTTAGTGGAATGACTTTTCCATACGGTCTCGCAAGCAGCCTCCTTCAAATGCGCCGTTGAATGTCAAAATACTGATGCATTTATTTGACATTGCGCTTTGCACCGTTAAAGGGAATGACAGATGTTATTCTCATTGGTTTAAATGATGTTACGCCTCAAACACATCCATGACTGATTAAGAAACCAGGGAACACCTTGTTGCGCCATGCGCTCGACGTTTGATAACGAAAACCCTCCCAATGTGGACTGGATATCCTACTAAATTTGAATAAGCTTTTGACGAGTGACGATGCGCTTTTGACTGTCATGATAGGGCCCAGAGACATTCACACACACAAACAAATACACACACACTGGTTCTTTACCTTCTGGCAAGGTGATATGGCAAACACTCATACACAAGCAAACAAACAAACTAAGACACACACACACGCATGCACATACACACACTAGTTCTTGATCAGGGTTCTAGATTTGTACTCACCTGTGTTCTGATGTTCCACAGACATGCGTTGGAGGAACAAGTTCTGGGGGAAGTCCATGGAGATCGTTCCTGTAGGCACGACCCATGTAATACTACCAGGGTCAGTACACACACACACGCACACACACACACACACACACACACACACACACACACACACACACACTGACTCCTGTGTGTTTTGGTCAGGTTTGGGGATCACTATGAGTGGACTAAGGTGACGTCCTGCATCCACAACATCCTGAGTGGCCAGCGTTGGATTGAACACTACGGGGAGATCACCATCAGGAACTCCAGCAGTGATCTCTGCCACTGCAAAATCACCTTCCTCAAGGTCACACACACACACACATACACACACACACAGCAACAGCACACTCTGGCACAAAAACCTCGATTATGCAGTTTCATTTGGGCTACAGGGTTTTTCCTGGGCGAAAAAAAATTACCCGTATACCCTAGTCTGGGCTAGTCTTCAGAATGTCCTTGACTAAGTGTGGCTTTGTGTGTATATGTTTCATGTGTGCTTGTTTCATGCATGTGTGTGTGTGTGTGTGTGTGTGTGTGTGTGTCTGCAGGCTAAGTACTGGAACTCGAGTGTGAACGAGGTCCAGGGGTCAGTGCTAGACCAGCGGGGGAAGGCGGTCCACTCTCTGTTTGGGAAATGGCACGAGGCTCTCTATTACGGAGACTCACCCTCCGCCACCTGCGTCTGGAGAGCCAGTGAGCAACACCTCAATAACCTTCCCATCATGCAACACAGGCCAGGCAGAATACCCATAATGCAACAGGGGCTAGGCAGTAAACTACGGACAATAGACCTACCAGTTCGCCTACAAAAAAGCTGCCATCTTTGAGATCCGGTATCTTGTGATTTCCTCTATGGGAAAATAACATGGTGTTTTTGAATTATCGCACTTGCTAAACTCTCACGGAGTCAAAGAAGTCTGAAATGCAGACATTTTGCTCAACACACTTTTGTCCTCTGCCTTCGAGTGGGTTCTGTGATCTTCGGTACGTTAAGACGGCAAACTTAGATTTTTGCTATCCCAGAGCTAACTTGCAATGCAACTTGCCATAGGTAGTAGCTTCAATTAACACCCGGATCTCCTTATATGGGCAAAGATGGCCGTTTTGGTTATTTTTTGTAGGCGAACTTCAGAGGTCTATGGAACAGGGGGCAGGGGCTATACCCACAATACAACAGGGGCTAGGCAGTTTACCCATAATGCAACGGGTGCCAAGCAGTAAGCTACCCATAATGCAACAGAGGCCAGGCAATATACCCATCATGCAACAGGGGCCAGGCAGTGCATTACCCACAATGCAACAGGGGCAAGGCAGTACATTACCCACAATGCAACAGGGACCAGGCAGTACATTACCCACAATGCCAGGGGCAAGGCAGTATACCCATAATGTTGCATGAGCCAGGCACAGTATACCCATCATGCAACAGGGCCCAACTACCCATGATGCACTAATAACCAGTTAACAGCAAAAATGAATAATTACTGCATCAGGCAGTAATTTACCCATAATGCAACAGGACACCAGTCTCTTCTGATGCATCAGTGGCCTACCCAAAATGCAACAGGACACCAGTCTCTTCTGATGCATCAGTAGCCTATATTGCCCTCTGCTGATACTGCTGTCCACTACGTTTTAGATTTGACGTGATCCTTTCAGGCCTATAGTTCTAATGCACTCTGTGTATACGTGTGTGTTTGTGTGTGTGTGCATGCGTGTGTGTGTGTGTGTGTGTGTGCATGTGTGTCTTCCCTCTCAGACCCTATGCCTGCGGATCATGAGTTGTACTACGGCTTCACTAAGTTTGCCATCGAGCTGAATGAACTGACTCCCAGCATGAAAGCAATGCTGCCCCCTACTGACACACGACTGCGCCTGGACCAGAGGTGCACAACAACGACCTCACACACACACACACACACACACACAGGAAATACACACACAGACAGACATACACACACACACACACACACGCAGATATAATTCTTTATTTCAGACCCAGGGGGATTCATATCACAGTAAAAAAAACAGTTAAAACACACAGAGAGAAAATATACAAACACATACTTACAACAGTCACATCTCACACACCTACAACAGTCACATCTCACACACTTACAACTCACACACTTTTACAGCAGCACACACAGTATATGTCTCTCTCTCACACACACATACATTGTGCATCTATAAGTGGGGCTGATGTCATCTTGCCACTGTATCAAAACAGTTCTTCTACACACACACACACACACACACACACAAAGCGCTTTCAGATATAACCTCCGGAGTATATGAGGAGGTTTGTCAAACGGAGGTCCTACCCTTCGGATGATTCAGATATGATGCTAACCTGCGGACCTAATACTGACCTTATACGGACGTATGTGTGAACGACATACACGCACATTACAGAATCTCCGTGTGGTTGTCGAGTGAGGGGTGGGGGCTTGTAGAGAGATGCGAGATATGACGCAGAATATATGCGGCCGCTGCCTGTCACAGCTGCTTTTTGTTAACAAAGTGTAGCCTATGCATTATGTAGGCTAAAGAAGAGAAATCTATTGTGCATAGGCTAATACTTGAAGTAGGTTAGTCACGTAAGTGCGCACTTGAAATTGACCTAGCCTACAGTATTTGTATGTGTGCTTCAAATAAACACATTTATCTGTTTTCAACGTTATTTACCAGAATTAGCTATAGAACCCCAAATATGGTTTGCGTTGGAGAGAGAGAGCATGCACAAACTTTATGGTAGGCTACCAGCCAATTCAGTAGGCTAACTCAAGACTTCAAGATCATACAGCGTTTTTAAGCAACAAACAAAATACTAACATCAATAACAGTGAAGTTGTTCGTTTTTTCATGGTTTATTTTTTCCAAAAGCATCCTCTCCCCATGTGTCGCATTTACGTAAGGAGCTTGGAACAAAGTTGGGTTTTCTTCGTTTTCATTTTCTCTAGGCATATATGCTCAGCAAATATCAGCGAGCTCAGCAGGTCATGAAGGCTATCAATGAACAGAAAACCGTGTTGGCTAACAATTTATTAAATACTCCTGTTATTGTCGTCAACGACGTCACTGTAGGCTACTGCCTTTTCAGCGCCTTCTGCTTATGATGATTCAGTCTTCTGAATTCATTTGTCCTTGCCATGCAGTTGTAGGCTAACGTGTCTCTAACGTTGCCTTCAGGTGTTCTATCAAAATGCTGTCTGCCCTCATGGACAGTAGCTTCGTGATGTCTGCATCTTTCCAGGTCGGAGATTTTCTGGACAGCATGCCACTCCATCATAACACTGGCATTTAAGTCAGATCTAACCACATGGACGCATGAAAGAAACGTCACCAACACGCCCTCTCACTAGGTGTGAATTTTAACCGCATGTTCTACTCCTCGTTCAGACACAGCACATTTACATAATGTCCGGAGGAAATACTAGGGGGGGAGTAGTATAAACACCGGGTAAATTCGGACTTCCATATGACCGGTTATGTCGTTCAGATATACGGCCCCACTATTTAACATCGGCAGAACCTCCGGTCTTACATGTATGTCTGAAAGCGCTTACACACACACACACACACACACACATACACAGGCACACACACACACACACACCTGCTCTATTTTAGATCATCATCATGCCTCCCTGTCTGTCTGTATCTGTTTGTGAGCTGTTTATAGTCCAGCAAGGAGAACAGAATACAACTAGGCCAGAGAGAGAGAGAGGGAGAGAGGGTGGGGGGGGGAAGAGAGAGAGAGAGAGAGAGAGAGGAAAGGGAGAGAGAGAGGTAAGAGAGAGAGAGAGAGGAAAGAGAGAGAGAGAGGAAAGAGAGAGAGAGAGGAAAGGGAGAGAGAGAGGAAAGGGAGAGAGAAACGGGGGAAAGAGAGAGAGAGAGGGAGAGAGGGTGGGGGGGGGGGAAAGAGAGAGAGAGAGAGGAAAGAGAGAGAGAGAGGAAAGGGAGAGAGAAACGGGGGAAAGAGAGAGGTGAGGTCAAGGATAACAGCAGGACAGAAGTAGGACAGAGAGAGAATGAGAGAGAGAGAAAAGGAAAGAGTGATAGAGAGAATGAGAGAGAGGTGTGTAAGCTGGGATCCAGACGTCTCTCTAGGTAAACATCATTATGTCATAGCCAATCAGAGCACAGCATCCCGTCAAGGTTACATCATCACTGTCAATCAAGGACAGCAGGATAATAATGTGACATGGCTTTTGCATGAGTGTGTGTGTGTGTGTGTGTGCAGGTATTATGTGGGGTGTGTGCGTGTGTTTAATTGTGCGCAAGTGTGTCATGTGGGGGGGGGGGGGGGGGGGGGGGTTGTGTGATGCGGTTGTGTGTGTTTGTGTGTGTGTGTGTGTGTGTGTGTGTGTGTGTGTGTGTGTGTGTGTGTGTGTGTGTGTATCATGTGGGGAGTGAGTGTGTGTAATAATGTGACATGGCTTTTGGTGTGTGTAAGTGCGTGATGTGGTTGTATGTGTGTGTGTGTGTGTATTATATGGGGTGTGTGAGTGTTTGTGATGCGGTTGTGTGTTTGTGTGCATGTGTGTATCATGTGGGGAGTGGGTGTGTGTGTGGGTATTATGTGGGGGGCATGGGTGTGTGAGTGTATGTGATGTGTTTGTGTGTGTGTGTGTGTGTGTATCATGTGGGTTGTGAGTATGTGTAATAATAATAATAAGCTTTATTTGTAGCACCTTTCATACACAGAATGCAGCTCAATGTGCTTTACATCTAACACAATAATAGAGGGACATGTAATAAGACAAACAAACTAAATAATAAATAAAACATCAGAGATTTAGAATGAAGTAAAAATGAGATTTCACAAGATGGTAAGGAGATTGTTGTATTGTATGTGTTGTGGTATCTGATGCAGTGAAAATAGGAAGAACCTGTAAATAGCAGCAGTAGAATGTAAAATAATGTGAAGAAATAGGCTGCAAGATAAAAGTGACTTACCTAAAAGCTTGCATATACAGGGATGTTTTTAGGTATTTTTAAAGATGTTTACAGAATTTGCCTGTTTGCTGTACAGAGTCAGGGTGTTCCATAGCTTTAGTGCATAATGGATAAAAGCAGCTTCTCCGCTTTGCTTGTGGAGCCCTTTGCACAATTAAAAGATTAACATTGGAAGATCTAAGGTTCCTTTGTGGTTGATATTATACTTGTGTAGTAAGATCGTTACGGCTGATTCAGAATGCTGCAGCACACCTTGTCTTCAATCAGCCAAAGAGGACACATGTAACTCCTCTCCAAGTTACTCTCCACTGACTCCCTATAGTGGCCAGAATTACATTTAAATCTCTCACTTTGGCCTATAGGACACTAACTGGATCTGCTCCCTGTTATTTTAATTTAATGCTCAAGATGTACATCCCCAACCGCCCACTGCGGTCTTCTGATGACCGTCTGTTGTGTCGACCAGTCTTAAACACTTGACACTGACAGTATCGACATAAGAGTGACATGACACTGTCATGAACACATGACACTGTCATGACACATGAACCCTAACCCTAATCCTAACCTCTAACCTTAACTTTAACCCTAACCCTAATCCTAGCCCTAACTCGTTATGACAAAAAATGAATGACACTTAATAACAGAAGCGTTATGCCATAAACGTTTATGACTTGTTTATGACATGTTCATGACAGTGTCATGTCACTCTCATGTCGATACTGTCAAGTAAAGTGTAACCCTCTTTTCCTCAGTGGTTCCATGTTGGTGGAATGAGTTGCCCAGTGCTCTCCATTCCTGTGATAGTTTTGGGTCTTTCATGAGGGGTCTAAAGACATTCCTGTTCAACATGGACTTAGTTCATTAAGCGCTTCTTATGCGTTATACTTTGTATAATATTGTTTATTTTCATTAGGCTGTTGATTAATTTGACATTGTTGTTTATTATTTGTATTCTCCTTAATGTAGTCTTACCATGCTATTGTTTTTGTTATTGATTAAATTGACATTGTTGTTTATTATTGCTATTCTCCTTAATGTAGTCTGACCAACATTCTAATCTGTTCCCTGTTAAATTTAAGTATTATATTGTTTTGTATTTGTATGTCGCTTTGGACAAAAGCGTCTGCCAAATCCCATAACCATAACCATAACCATAATGTGTGTATAATGTGGTGTGTGTGTGTGTGTGTGTGTGTGTGTGTGGTGTGTGTGGTGTATGTGTGTGTGTGTGGTGTGTGTGTGTGTGTGTGTGTGTCAGGCTGTTGGAGGAAGGTCATGTTGAGGCTGCAGAAGAGCAGAAGCAGCGGATTGAACAGCTACAGAGAGAACGTCGTCACGTACTGGAGGAGAACCACCTCTCACACACACCCCGCTTTTTCCAGTAAGTACACACACACACAAACACACACACACACAAACCACACACACACTCACACACACCCAGCTTTTTCCAGTAAGTACACACACACACAAACACACACACACACAAACCACACACACACTCACACACACCCAGCTTTTTCCAGTACGTACACACACACACACACACCCCGCTTTTTCCAGTATGTACACACACACACTCACACTCACACACACACCGCTTTTTCCAGTACGTACACACACACACACACACACACACACGCAGGGTGCGATTTGTTGGGGGGGATGGGGGAACTCCTCCTCTGGTTTTTACAGGGTACCCGCGGAGTCTTAAAAGTATTACATTTCATTTTCCTAAATTAAGGCCTTAAAAGGTATTGAATTTCACCTTAAAGTCTGGAATTTTTTCACGGAGGTCTTAATTTTTCAAATGATCAATAGATTTAGTCTAATATCCTCACGTAGCGTATCAACTAGGTTCTATTCCGTGTAAATTGGTCCATGAAGCAGGACATTCAGTCACGTTACTACCGCGACAAATCTTTGCGTTGCCACTGCACTGCTGTCATGTTCATGTTGGCATGTTCAAACACTTGTAAATAGTAATTATTTGAGGTTTAATCTTACCTTTAATATTATTTATTCTATCCGAATGGGTGTGATGTAGGTATTAAATTTCATCTGAAGTGGTATTAAAAAGGTCTTAAAAAGTCTTAAATTTTGGTCTGACAATTCTGGGGGTACCCTGTTTTACATCCCTAGCTCTGCTGAATGAATTTCATCTTCGGGGGGGACAACCCCATCAATGATTAAAAACCAATTGAAATAACAGGCAGGTTGTGACAGGAGTTTTCTTACACCTATAGCCTACATTGCTGGCACTAACTTTCACCTGACCCGAACTTTTGCAGTCTTGGAATTCGCGAACATAAACACACATAAATACATTGTATATGTGGATTTAGCGCCATGAATCACATCCTCACTGCTGAGCGCAACAGAATGAACGTGTCTTCTCTTCATCGCTGTTAATGGACCAGACGTGCATCCGTTCCCTGCTCAGAAGTTTGCAAAGATGTGGATAAAAGGTCTAGACACTGCAGATGACGCGCCAACAGGAAAGCCGAAAAGGCCACATGAAGTCCGACATCAGAGCAAACTGTTTACAGTAACACGTCTGAATCAGACTAAGTAATCACATTACATTTGTCAGTATGGAGCAGTGTAACGCGTTAAATATTAATATTACTTCAGCCTATTCTCCTATCTGAGATAAAAGAGATAGTTTTGAGGAATCCTCCATCTAGCCTAGAAAATAGGAAGCCTTGGAGACACATGTTGCCGTGCTTTATCCTGTCATTAGCCAGGACTGCCCACTTGTCCGACGCTCCAATGTTCTGACCTCTCAATAATCCGAAAAAATCCCTTTGGTCCGACAGCCCAGTAATCCGACGTCCCTTTGTTTAGAAAAAAATAGACCCTCTGCTCCGACATCCCATTGTTCCGACCATAGGCTTTTGTGGATCACCTCCCAGAATGTAAAATCTGAATAAAAATAACAAGCAAAATTACTTGTAGCTAACTTATTAACACATTTAAATGTTTAGCCTTTGAAAACGTGCAAAAGTCCAACAGGGTAAAGGTTAGTTTTGGGTTGGATATGTATTTTCATAAATCTAGTAGAAGGGAGGCCGTACCATGCATGAGTTTACTTTTTATTGCGTTTCGGCGCGTGCCTTCTTCAGTAACCTCATGCATGGTGTGACCCCCCTCCTACTTGACTTGATCCAACCATTCAGGCCAGCACTCATAACAGTTTAGAAAGGTAGCCTACATATTGATAGCCTGACGTTGTCATACTCAAATTCTAGTCAGAATATGAGTCCGATACTGCTCCATTGGGACGTAATTATGGGGCGTGTTTCAACCGATACAGGGGGGGAATGCCTCTGCACTCAATTGGATAGACCTAACCAATCAGAGGTGTAGGAAGAAAACACACGAACCATCCTTCTGCTCGTATATCCCCTCCGTTTTTAAAAATAATTCTGTTGAACAGTGATATGCTACAAACATGTTAAAGCAACACCAAAGAACTTTTCCTCTGTCGCACGCACTATTTGTTTATCCAGCACCAGCTTTGCAAATAACAATGTCCACAGACAAGGTAGAATATGTTGCATGATTTTATGAAAGTACGATGTATTGCGACATCAGATGCAAGTCAAATTTGTAGTTTCTCATGTCTCATTTCATAGAACTACAGATCCGCTACCCGATCCGGCAAACTTACATAGTGCGGTTATAGCCGATAGAGGGCCGCGAAGCGAATGCAGAAAGTGCCGCTCACCCTGTTACGAGTTGATGAACCACTGAAATGATTTTGGAAACATTATTTTAAGGTACTAAAATGGTGTTGCTTTAAACAGCTGGGAAAGGCTGTCGCAAATCCCTCGAACAATTGGTCAATCAGAGATTTCAAACGAACGAGGGGAACATGTCGCAATGCAACAGCGCTGTTTTCCCTTGATGAAAGTGAAACCACCAGTTTTTTACCACATCTCAACTTTGGCTAAAGTTTCAGAAATAATCGTTTTCAGTGATACAAACTCATTAAATAATATGAATTTTCCATATGGGGTCTTAAAAGCCATGTATCCTTCTAGCCACAGCGTTTTTGTTTCAAACATAAGCCTAATCTAAGCGTGCTCAGATGACGTGATGGACAGGTGAGCAACAGCGCCTGGTCTATCATCGTAAAGCCTGATTTGATTGGTCCGCCCGATTTAGGGCGAGCATACTTGCCCCACAATGGATCAATGCCAGACCGAACTTCCCGTGGGGCGGGACTAAGTTCGGAATGGCACCCAGGCTAACATATTGAGTGAAGCCTGCTCCTATTCTCACTTACATTATTTCCATAAGTGATAATGATTAGAAATGGGGCATATCCCTGCATGTGAAACGAACTTGATCAGTGAGAAGACGCCTCATCTTGGCTGTTTCAAACAGGAAACTTTGGGATTCCCGACATGTTAAACAAGGCAAAAATCCTAAAGAAATATTATAAATAATTGTCCCAAAGAGTAAAATTATCCATACAAGAGTCAAAGGAATTCAAAGGGATTACATTTTTTACAGTAGCGAGTAATGTGTAATACATTACTTTTTTGAGTAACGACGCCAACACTGGTCTAATTAAAGATGTGAAATTTTAAATGAATGTTCAACTGTTCGAAATGTAATAGGCATACCGTTAACTTAAAACAGATTTTTCATGATGAAAAAAAAATAATATCCCCCCCCTCTGTTTTTTTGACAAATCGCACCCTGCACACACGTACACACACACACACACACAGACACACACACACATACACATACACAAACACAGTTGTCTTGTATACTGAACCACCTTGTCTGTCTGTGTGTGTGTGTGTGTTGTGAGCAGGAAGTGTAAGGACGATACCTGGGTCAGCAATGGCACGTACTGGGAGCTGCGCAAAGACGGCTTTAGTCGCTTGGACTGCCCCGTGCTCTGGTGACCTCTGACCGCTGGACTGCCCTGTGGTCTGGTGACCTCTGACCCCTGGACTGCCCCGTGGTCGGGTGACCTCTGACCCCCGGCTTCAGCCATCTACCTGGAAACCTCTGCTCACATCTACAGTTTTGACACAGAGCGAACACGCGGACACACACACACACACACACACGGCAGGACTGAATGGACCTCTGGACTGATGTTATTCGCCGAAACAGCCCAAATAGGACCACTGTGTGTGCTGTCCAACCAGTGATCTGTTCAACACACACACACACACACACACACACACACACACACACACGCTCACACTCACTTCATACTGAAAACATGCCCACATACATGTACATACACACACACCTTCTCTGAGTGTGCGTTAGTAAATATCATCACTATCTTAACCTGAGTGAAACACAAAGCTGTCATCTTCAGCATAATCTTCATCACCATCATCGTCGTCATCTGCCATCTTTGTCATCATCACCATCATCATCTCCTCCACCACCAACAGCCTCAAGTGTATCCCGGGCACGTAACTCTGCTGCAACAATTAGCTTCCACTATATTCAATGGAAGTAGCTACACCATACATGATAGCGGCGCGTACGTTCGAAAAAATAGACCAGTCTTCTAAAACGTTTTTTACGCGTTATGAATGGAACGCTTCAGTAACGCGCCTGGTGTGGTTTCCCTTGTGAGTAAAAGCACACTCTTGGCTATCTCCACCACTGTTAGACCTGCTCACACACACACTTCAGGGCCCTGTAACTCGAAGCACACGTTAGCTGCTCGAAGACCTTACGTATATCGTAAGCCTATCGTAAAAAGATACGCTTGTAACTCAAATGATTTGGAAGTCTACGTGTAATGTAACTTGTGAAGTGTGCTTCAGACCACACAATGCTTGCCTTGCATTCTCTTCGCCTCTGTTAGCCTATTTTAGCATTCGTTTCCTGCCATTGATTGTCGGGTCTTACGTGCTGCTCCTAATCACCCAGCTTATTTCTAGAATGTATCATTGTTCGTCAGCTTGAGAATAAAAAATGTTTTTATTCCTCTCTACCCCAGCGACAATTATTTCCTTATCTTCAGCTGTAAAGTTAGGCTTTCTCTTTTTTCCGGCCATTCAAAGCAGCTGAAGACAGTGACAGCCAAATCCAGACGTCGTTGTCAGGTTGTCAGGGGGAAACAGACGCTGATTCCCTATTTACCGTTGTTTCTCTTTCGAGTTACAGTTTAAGTTCTGTGCATCTTACGTGTGACTTTTGACAAGTTTCAGTTACACCTGGATCGTTATGATTTACGAGTTTGTAAGCCATGCGTACACGTAAATTTACGTTTGATTTTCAAGTTACAGAGCCCTGGTCTCCATCACTAGCCCCTTTTACATTGCCGGTGTTACATGGCAACTGGCACCCATGTTAACTGGCTGCGTTGGTGACGTTTCTTTGACAGATGTGGCCGCTTGCAGATTTGTCACTTTCTGGTGGAAACTGGAGACGAACAAATACAACTATGCATGACATATTTAAATGTCAAAATGGTCTCTAGTACGCTACATGCACTGGACCATAAATATGCCACCAAAAAAATAAATACCTAAACAGCCTATTAGTAACTCCACGTGGGTATCGAACCTGCTTCCTAAATGAAACCTTTTACATGATAACCATTCATCTACGTACTTGCGCCATGAACCAGCTGATAAGTCATAGTGAAATTTACTTGACTTACTCTATACAATTAGAAGAAGTCAGGTAATGATTGTAGCAAGTTAACATGGCTGATGGTGTTGTCTTGCTACAGCAGTTGCCCAAGCCAGTAGGTCTTCAAAGTACCATGGTTAAGTTTTCAAACATTTCACTGACTGCTGGTCATGCTCTCTGTGGCCACCTAGTATCTGTAGCCTAAATTGAGGAAGCGTTGCTGGTCTAAAAATAAATAAATAATAATTAAAAAAAACGTGTGATGGGGAGGACTGAACCTACTGCGTGAAAAAGCAATGCATAGGCATTAACCTGTTGCGCCACAGGAGAAGCACCCAACGCGAGAAATAGGAAATAAAGTATCAAAAAAACATCAAACCCATGTTTACATGTCAGTAACATTAACGTTAATAGCCTTAGAGTTTTGACTCTCCCTGTGCGCAAATTTTGTGTAAAATATGGACACGTTATACTTCTCCTGCCCATTGCAGTGTGTGTTTCAATGCCTGTGTTTCATGAACTGAATTCTTAAAAGAATAGGCTTGACAAAAGGATACACAATTAGGCAACACATTTTTATTTGATTTATTTGCTGACGTTCATGTGGCTCTACAGACACTTCAGGTAGGGGCGGCCACAGCCTAACCTCAGTGAAACGTTTGTAAAACTTAACCATGATACTTTGAAGGCCTACTAAATGGCTTGGGCAACGGTAGCATGATAACATGGTAGCCAGATAACATGAACAGCTATGTTAACTTGTTACAATTATAATAACGTTAGCTGACTTCTTTTAATCATACAACTGAAGTCCATTTCTGTGAGTGCCGTCAGCTGGTTCGTGGCGCAAGTGGATAGACGTCTGATTACCAAGCAAAGTCAATTAATTATTCGTGGTTCAATGCCCATGTGGAGTTAATTTATGCTATTTAGGTGTTTGTTTTTTGGGTTGCATATTCATGGTCCAGTGCATGTAGTACTACATACAATTTTGACTTTTAAACATGTCATGCATATTTGTGTGCGTCTCTAGTAGGCCAGAAAGTGACAAATCTGCAAGCGGCCACATCTGGCAAAGACTCGTCATCAATCATGAAACGTCATCAACGCAGCCAGTTAACATGGGAGCCAGTTGCCATGTAACACCGGTATGTACCTTTATCGCGGAACACCTGTCCTTTTTACACACACCGAGGCGGAACGGCGGTTCGAAGTGTCCCCCCAATTTTACCACCAGACAGGGTAGACATAAAGGCGAAAAGATTCATTCTGGTACCGGTGTAAATGCGTTAGGGCAGATAGGGGGAATCTGGATGGGCGTTTTGATGACACGACATATGTCCAACCCACCACAGGAGATTTAAAATCTGACTGATCAAAAGCAGCAATAGCAGAGAGCACATTACCACAGTCTTTAAATCCTGCCTGCTAGAGTTGACTGTAGGTCGGAATGAAATCGGTTGCCATATAGGCTATCCTAAAATCCAGAGATAAAACAAGTATGAACTCCTGGAGCGTCTGTCCTAGCAAGCTTTTACATTATCACATTATAACCACCGTTAGCCACATAACATTTAGAAGCTTGACATTAGCGAACATAGCTTAATGTCACTGTTTAACAAACAAACTAGCATGCTATGCATCCAAACAAGTAAACACAGCTAAATGTGAGGACAATGAACTCTTACCTTTATGGTCTACAAGTTATCCACAGTTATCCATAGTTAGTCCAGTGTTATTTCTGTCATGCAATCTTCTCAATACTGTATGTGCTAGTTAGAGATGGAGATAGCCTGGCCATATTCTACCATCACACAGGTCTGACTAAATTCTAAATTCTCTCCAGAAACAGTTTGTTGTAGCCTAGAGCATATGGCCCTGGCCCAAAACTCGCGACAGCAGGCTTTACCCATACAAACTGTCATAGTATAATATGCAGTTTCTGGCATCCATAAGAAAAGCATTTGTAGATGAATGGCCAACATAACTTAACTGTAGCTACATCTGACTCATCTTCAGGGAATAGCAATGTTGCTCTCCTTCACTAAGTGACGCATAACTTTATTTTCATACATTAATTTGATTAACAGGCTAGCCTACATGGCGATTAAGCACATTGAAGAGGCATTCTGTTCATTGTATCACATTTTATTTTCAGTTGTCAAAAGTTATGGTGGTAAAGTTAGTGATGGCAAAATCCCCAGTTCAGAAAATCATTTGTTTGTTCCCATGTGTTGCCATGTGTCAGGCTACTCCTCACGGCCAATGTTGCACGTCACGCTTCATGCTGTTTGGTCCTGCCTCCTGGCTCCTCTGGCTTGTATGTAAACACTTGCAGTACCAAGTACCAGGATGGCAAAGTTTCGCCTCGTTTTCAGACACACGATGCAGCATAAAGACGTCTCCTCTTACCGTGAATGTTGCGCTCTTAGTGTAAAAACGACTACCGATAGACGTGCTCACACACAATCCTCGCCTTGGATCACTACAAATATGCTCCCATCTCCAGCACTGTTAGGCCCACTCACACAATCACTCACACACACACACATTCCATTCACACACACTGTTAGATCCACTCACTCACACACACACACACACACACACATTCTGTTAGACCGCATCACACACACACACACCACACACTCTCTCACACACACACACACACACACACACTTCCTGCTTGATTGCTGTTAGACCTGCTGTGTGCCTGAGCTGTCAGATGCCTTAAAGTGTCACCGCGCCCCACTAAGCTCTCTAGCCTCTTATGCAAACACCGACCCTGACCATCACTGACCATAATCGACCATCACTGACCCTCTCTGATTCTCAATGACTCTTATGTGGAGCTCCAATGCAACTATGCAACTCCATGCACTCCAGTGCACTATGTGTGGATGCAGAACTGAGCTGCAAAACTACACTGTCTCTCTCTGGACTCTAGAGCTGCTCTACAGCGCCATCCAGTGGCTCAATGTCAAAATTACATGTGTTTGGACACTACTGCTGTTCTAATACCAGTAGCTTATCTGGGATCTGTCTCCCGTCATTCACTAGAGACTCTGAATGTCTACCTCCTGTGTGATGGGTAAGACAGCTGCCTGTCTGCTAGCTCAGTGAGAGGTGAGGCAGTTGTCTGTATGTCTGTCTCTTAGGTCTGTGAAATATGTGGGTGAGACAGGTACCTGTCTACCTACCTGCTCAGTAAGATAGACAGCTGCTTGTCTACCTGCTGGGTGAGACAGCTGTCTGTCTACCTCCGAGGTAAAATGAGTAAGAGTACTAGCCTGCCTGCTCAGTGAGACAGGTAAAACAGCTCCATGTCATGCATGGAGAGATAGACAGCTACATATCCACCTGTTGGGGAAGATAGGTAAGACTCTGTCAGTCTGCTAGGTGAGACAGCTGTCTGTCTGTCTGTCTTTTTGAGGATGCAATCTCTTTGCCTGTCTGATGCCTTACTGTCTCACATGATAGATTTGATTGGATGTATGAGAATGAGTGTATCCGAAATATATCAGTAATATACAGTACGCCTCACAGAGAGAGTGCTCCATGTGTCCTGTTGGAAGTACACTACACTACACTACACTACACAACACACACACACACACATATATATAAACACACACACTCACTGACATGTACAAGCACAGCACTGGTTGTAGCTTCAAATGCATAAATGGTTGTCCGGTAACACATGGAGTTCACTACACAAGAAATGATGATGATGATGAATAAACCTGAAAAACACACGATACACACACACACACGCACATATACACACACAAACATACACACACACGCTGCTGCTGGTTATCGGAGTCTGTGGCACTGATGTGGGATACACTGGCATGATTACACACACACCAAACCCAAACATTTGAGTAATCTATTTAATACTCACACACCCAAACATTTGAGTAATCTATAACCACATTTCTCACAAGGATTCAAATATGTCCAGGGGTGAAATACATCTTCTAACAATCTTGTGAAAATGTTGCCAGTGTCACACCAAGACTGCCTATTACAGCTGAGATTTCGCAAGCTTGTTGGATTTCTTCTATCAATTGTAACTCAGTAATAGTTTGTGCATATGCCGCAGGCTGTGAAATAACAATATTACCAAATTACATGCATAGCCAACACCACTGATCTTTGCCTGAATGGGCTGATATTTGATGAGTTCATCATAGCAATCATGTACACAGACAAGCACACACACAGAGAAACACACAGAGACACACATACACACACAGAGAACCACACACACACAGAAACATACACACACAGAGAAACACACACAATCATACACACAGGGAATCACACATACAAACACACAGAGAAACACTCACACACACATACAGTACACACAGAGAAACACACACACACACACACTGCAGCTGCTATGCCCGTGGCACTGATGCAGGAGTAATGCATGAAGACACAGGCATAATTACACACCACCACTCTCACTCCCACACACACATTCCACCACTATCACACACAGACACACACCATGACTTGAACCTTAAATGTGTTTCTAACGTTCGGCCCAGCAGAGGGAAGTGAAACTCTCTCTTGTCCAGTTCCGACGTGTCAGCTGTTTGTGCTGGTCTGGTGAGATGGGCAGCCTACAGAGCGCACGTCACCATTTCAGGAAACCGCTGAACTCTGACACCCATTTTCAGGAGTGGTGCTTCTACAGGTTTTTATGTGGACGTACAATATTTTCAGTTCCACAGTGTGACAAAACGGCTCTCCTGCAGGAAGTGGTGATATAATAATAATAATACGTTTTATTTATATAGCGCCTTTCTCAGACTCAAGGTTTGAAAAATTTGATTTGGGACAGAACCATGATGGGGTGAAGACACAGCAAGCAAACGTGGAATTTGGGTGGAGAGTGCAGATTTATTGACAGTGTGAAAATAGTGCCGACAAAAACAAACAAAAAGACTTGACAAAAAGAAACTGTTATGTCCCTTGTCTAGGGCTTAGGGAAATAACAAAGAGCAATAACGGGCAGACAAAAGATATAAAGTTAATTATATTTATTAATAAGAAAAATAGAATAACTTAAATAAAAGACTCAATGTTAAGGTTAACGAAAAAGTACCGCAAACAAAGGAAAAATCACCAGGCCTCCAAAGTAGGCCTGAACAGCCCGCCGTTCACTTCCCGGAAGGTGGCGAGGAGTGGCGTGGCATGCGTCTCAAGGAAGTCGGAAGAGCGCCCCTGATGACGTCATGGCTGAACTTTTAAAGGGCCAGCAGCCCGAAACAACCAATGACTGCAATTGGTCAATTAAGCTGCACTGGCAATCAGCAAACTGGCAAAGAGGCAATCTGCAAGACAAGAATGAACAAGGAAGCCACAAGCCACAAGGTACAGATATTTTATATATACGACCACAGGGTCGTAACACCCCCACCACCAAAAATCAACATATCGTGTTGATTACCAATAAAACATTGATAAAACTCAAAATTCACCCCATGGTGGAACGAGACAAAGTGTCTGCCAAAATGTTTTCACTACCCTTTTTATACCTGATCTCCAGGTTGAAGCACTGCAGGTAGAGCGACCACCACATAATGCGCTGGTTCGAATTTCAAAGTCAAAGTCAAAGTCAAAGTCAGCTTTATTGTCAATTTCTTCACATGTTCCAGACGTACAAAGAGATCGAAATTACGTTTCTCACTATCCCACGGTGAAGACAAGACATATTTTTCCAATTTAAGTCCACAGACAAACATAACATTCAAGTAAACAACAAAGTAAGTAAATAAGTAAATAAGAGGGCACATATAATAATGAAAAAATAAGAGCAGCAAAATTTGGTTGAAATTGTGCATAGACAGTCAATAAAATACTAGTGCAAAGTCAGGCCAATAAAAGGCTTGGGTAGTTCTGTTTGACCTAAGTAATAAAAGAAAGTGGCATAGTGGTGCAAGTTATGTAAGAGCAGCAGAAGTGTTGTGTTTTCAGGACAACAACACCAAGTTGTAAGGTGTACAAGTGTGCAAGTGTGCAAGTGGAGTAGTGCAGGCGGCCATTGTGGGTCCAATGTCCAGGATGTTATGTAGCTGAGGGTGGAGGGGGGAGAGGAGGGAGAGAGTTCAGCATCCTTACAGCTTGGTGTATGAAGCTGTTGGTGAGTCTGGTAGTGCGGGAGCGCAGGCTTCTGTACCTCTTCCCAGAGGGCAGTAGATCAAACAGATTGTGAGCGGGGTGACTTGCATCACTCACAATTTTGGTCGCCTTGCGGGTGAGGTGGGTGGTGTAAATGTCCTTCAGGGAGGGGAGTGAAGCACCAATGATCCTTCCAGCTGTGTTCACTATGCGCTGCAGGGCTTTCCTGTTGTATTCAGTGCAGCTTCCGCCCCACACAGCGATACAGTGATTTCTCATCCTAGAGAGGAAGTTCAAGGGGTTATGGTCATTGTACACAAGTACTGGTTCTGTAAAAGAACCAATATAAACCTCAAAGTTTTGCAGTGCAAGGAGAAGGGCAAGTGCCCCCTTTTTAATGGTGCTGTAGTGCTGTTGATGTTTTAAAAACTTCTTTGAAAAGTAACAGACGGGGTGATCAATTCCGTCCGCGGCTTCTTGGAGAAGAACTGCACCAGCACCTGTTACACTTGCGTCCACTTCAAGCTTGAATGGCAGCTCAAAGTTTGGAGCTGCAAGCACAAGAGCACTGCAAAGCAATGCCTTGGCGGTCTGAAAAGCACATTCAGAGTCAGCAGACTATACAAAATCACTGTTGTTTTTAAGCAACTTTGTTAGAGGCAGAACAAAAATCAACCAACAGGTTATTGAAAACAATAGCACAATTCACCGTGTACAACCTTTCATCAAGCTGGCACTGTCAAGACCAGGGGGTCAAGAGCGTGCAGATTAGCTTAACGAAATTTAATAAAAAGTAAACCATGCATAATTAAAAAAAAAAAACTCAATTTAGGCTACTTCGCTATGCAATAAGGTTTCCATTAGAGCACAGCGCACGTTCAATGAATGAAGGAAATTGCCTTGTCTCGCAATAAACAGCTGGAAATTCCAACACTTTTTCAACTACACGAAACAGTGATCATCAAATACCCTCTAGATCTAAATGCCAATCAGTCTCAACATTTAACTATATAATAAAAGTCAAAAAGTAATTTAAATCTCATACCAAAACCGAAAATCGTCTGCGTTTAATAGCCTGGTATGCCGCTCCAAACAAAACGCATGTCTCACAATAACGTAGAAAAGGTCTGCCTCGAATAAGCCTACCTCAAATAAATACCTGTGCTTAATTGCGCAGCCTAAGTAAATAGCAGACGCCGGACATAATTTAGGATTTACGGAAAGTATGCCATCATACGATGTTGGACGCCTGGCGATGCTCTGGCCGTCTACTGTGCCTCTGACACCGCTGCCTCATTTGGATGGTAACTCCACAGGTGAGCGCGAAGATTGGATGTCGTGGATGCGTTTTTTTGCTGAGTCCGCAGACAACATTCTCTTTAACGGTTACTTGTCTTCACCATCTGCGGTGTACAACTCAAAGTAAAGACACCACATTTTAGATGAGTTGGGGATGTAATTGTCCACTCAGGCTGATCGTTCTGTGCGTTATCTTCAATACTATTTTTAATCATATTGAATATCTTCAATATTATTTTCAAAACAGGGTGGCTATTGAGGGCTCTGGCTCCAGTCATTATTGTGGCTACTGGCTATTATTGGCTTGATTTGGCCATGGGCCAACGCTAGAATACATTTAGAGCACCCGCTATGGGATGGCAAACAAAAAAATAAATAAAAAACAAACCAATCATAGACTGTAAAAATGTGCTACACTTGGCACTAAAAACCGAATAGTTTATTTATAGTTCGACTACGGATATTTCACGTCATGTTCGAATGCATATTTGTAGCAGGACAGCAGGCAGACCGCTCTTAGTTAGAGCCGCTGTTATCCAATAAAATTAAGTTGCGCTTCAGGGCGACTTCACTCGGACTCCATGCGCGTTCCCGAGCAACTTTTTCTTCTTCTTGTTATGAGGCAAGGACTTTATGTGCATTATCGCCACCCTCTTACTGGAGGACGACTCTCTTTTTACAGAATATCCAATAAAAATCGACGTTGGTCCATGCGTCATTTCCAGCTTTGTAACTTGGCGCATGGTCAGAGCCGACTGGCGCTGGATCCGAACCCCAGTGTTCAAGATGGCGTTCACTATGAATTGGCCGGATTTACTAGCCTAGCCTCCACCATTCATTTGTATGGAGGGCGGGACCTGAGGTTCTAGCACATGAGGCCTGAACTGGGTCAGGTGGTGTCCACAGCCGGTTGGACCAAGGCCATCGCCATGAAAACAACATTGGGGGGGACCAAATGTGCATGGTGGTGAAATTCATGAGCACACGTTTATTTATGTTTTCTCTTAGACGATAATGTCTAATAGTACTGTTTTTGTCATTTTTGTGTATAATTTTATCTAATGCCATTGAGGGTTGAATGAATTACAAACACAACATTCTAAAGTTGCCCAGACAATGACCAACACACATCCCAAAATTCTAAAGTTTCCAAGTTGAAGTTGGCAGATGTTGGTTGCAGTCTTTCAAAAAAACAACTTCCAGTTCCACACTACCCAGACAGTATTTGAAAAGACTGAATTCAAAACAGCCAAACTCAAACTTATCCAACAGACCCAGACTAATGGTGCACACTAATTCAAAATAAAAAGTCGGCCTCAGATTCCTTTGGCACTCTTTGTCCCCTGGCACGCGGCGCTGTCGGAGCCACGCCCCGTTATCGTTTTACTTTGGGATGAAGTCTTTGTGAAGAAGATTTACTCACGAACATAGGCTACTGTAACTGTCATGGCGTTTACTTACAATGTCGCCTACATACTGCACTGGAATTGTGAAATCCCCCGCCCCCGATCCAGAGCCACGTCTGAGAGAGTTGGTTGACGGTATTCTTTGTCTCCACTCACAGTCAGACTATGTCTTCTTTTGCAAATATGATGGACGTATCTTTGCTATTATCAACAAGGTGCAGTCCAAATGTCAGCCAATCACGTGAAAGCAGGCGGGGCAAGTGTGTGGGTCGTTCATGTTTTCTCGAGACTGGTCATTACAGTGTTCAAGGGCGTCAAACCGGGCTATAGTTCAACGGTAAGTGCTTTGTCTCCTTAAAATACCACGAACACATAATCATTAAAACACACGTTGTTTTGTTTTTTGTTTTTGTTCTTTCGTGGGAAGACACTCATGGTTGTTGTTCGACTCTAAGGATGTCATCGCTATAGCGATGCGTGACAGCGACTGACAGAAAGGCAACTCGGCTCTTCGCCAGATTGTTTTCCCGATAGTAATCGTGGACT